>NC_045553.1:25530221-25675798 GCF_009769535.1 Thamnophis elegans | reverse complement strand
ATGTGACTGAGTGTGTGTGAGTCACATCAAGTTGGCCATGCCTACTCAATCACATGCCCCCCATCTAGCCACGCCCACCAAATCGGTAGTAAAAAAAATTGAAACCCACCCCTGTTGCAGTCACAATCCCACAAAAGAAGCCAGCACTATGCTTAACTGAAAGTCAAACAGAAACAGGAAGCACTTGGCCCAACACAACACAGATGATTAATTTCAGATATTATCTCTCTGCGTGTTGGAACCAACAGCTACTTCTCCAGTCCTTCTTTGGGGTTTTCATAAAGTGGGAACAAAGTTTATGAAACAACACAGGGCCTTCCTATCGGGCTCAAAATGTGTAAACTCTTTGAAAACTCCCCCAGTATTTACATTAAAGCATCTGTACAAATTTGCTGTATCAGATCCAAGTTCCTTTCTTCTGGTGGGCATGTGGAGAAGCAAAGAAGTACTGGACTAAGATAAAGATATGGGTGGAAAAGATGATAAAACAACGCACTGAGTTAAAGCCAGAAATATTTTTGTTGCAGATATTACCAGAAACTTATAATTAAGAGAATACACACTTATTCATATATTAACTGCAGCTAGAATTGCATTTGCACAATATTGGAAAAGTCCCCCTTCTCTATTCTGATTCTCCAAGGGTGTGACCAAATTCTATAAATTATAATTTATTTGCTATAGGCCATAACTCTTCCTTACTTTCTCTTCTTCCAGGGTACAGACTCGGCACTCCAGTATTACACATTTATGGTGAATTTCCAGGTTGGCTTTTTGAAGTTTGGCAATTTTCTCCATGGTTTTACAGAGGTTCTCCAGGTAGTGTAGTCCGGGTCCTGGCATGGGGCGGGATGCTGGCTGCTGTGCCTAGAAAATGACATCATGCAGAATTCTGGAATTAGGACCCTTCCCACAAATAATATTTTCTCTGGCCTTCACATAATGTGCGGGAAAACCAATTGAACTATCCAACTTCTTCAACGACTCCAGGGATGGAAAACTCACAAACATATTTGGTAAACTGTTGTCCTATTGGAAAACCCATTCCTTTTGTTGGTAGACTAAAGATTTCCTTATATTTAAATCAAGTCTAGATAGCTGCAACTTATACCATTACTATTACAGCTACAATTTCTGGTCCTAGTTCCTGTGGTAATTCTGGTGCACTTTTTCTGAAGTTTCCTTTTCTGTTCATTCCAACACTCACCTCTTCTTTTCTTTTCTTCTCCTCAAGGATGCTGCCGCCTGAGGTAGTTTGACTGCATCCTCCAGAAGCCTCATCCAGAGCCGCCTCAACACTCACTGGATTCACTCGCTGCAGTAAAACGTGATTTATTGAACAAGTCATTAATGGCCTGGTTTGCACAGTGATAACCAGCATGGCAATGTAGAAATTAGAGTATAGGCTCTTAAGAAAATAACCAAACAGAAGAGATAGCATTTCTATAGAAAAAAGGACTTGAAATATTGTAGCTTGCAGCTATTTAAAACAGTGGAATTTATCAGTAGTGTCCGAATAGCAAATTTAAACCCAATGCTTTACAAGTATATTAGAAGATGCAGTACTTATTGTAGAATCAAAAACCTCTTTAAATTTGAGAGTCAAAAGCAATCTTTGCTATAACTAAATCTTTGTTATACACCTGTGGGATTTCATCAGCAGGAATATAACAAATAAAGTGGCCAGGATTACCCCAGAAACCTGAACTTATATTTCCTTACTAGCCCAAGTAGATGTTTTGCTGATGACTAATTAATCATCCTTTTATCCTGCCGCTCCCCCATCCATCCAAAATACAACCAGAGGGAGGAGGAACTTGGGTGGTGATACATGCAGGTGAAATAAGATGATGTAACACAACAGCTATGGAGAACAGGAACACAATTTCTCCAAATGTAATTTTGGATCAGCCTGGAATTCAGCTCCTCATGTCTTATACTACCTTGTCTGCTTCATGGTCTCTCTAGGACCTTCCTCACTGCCAAATATTTAGTCACTCCCTGGATCCACATATTGCATTTTGCCATTGGCAAACACTTTACTTTGGACAGGAGCTATTATTGACTCCCTGCTGTCAATTCCTGTTCCAGGCAGCCAAGAATAACCGAAGCTGAGTTGCAGATTTTGAGGAAAGCAAGCAAAGATCACTGTGTTTGCCTCAAATGACACCTCAGAACCTCAGCAAACTTTTAGATAGGTAAACTTCAACTCCCAGAATTCCTCAGCCATGGGGATTCTGGGGATTCACATTTCTTAAAAAAACATAGCCTTAAAAAGGAAATTTCCACAAATATCCACTTTCCTAAACTTTCTGTCCCCCATAAGGTTTTGGACTTCAGTTTCCAGAACTTTTATCCAGCATAATCGAACACTGGCTGCTCCTGGGAGAAGAAAATCAAACCTTCCAGAAGGCATTCAGGACTTTTCAGAATATTCATAGCATCCAAATGTGACAGCAAAAGTTGAATCTTCCCGCTTATAGTTCATTATAATTCCTGATCAGGCAGGAGGTTTGTTGACTTCAACTCCCAGCCACTATGACTGGCTGAAGAATTCTGGGCGTTGAAGTCCACAAGTGGCCAAGGTTGGACAACTGAGGTTAAAGAATTCCTACTGGTGGGATCTAGGAGGAGAGACTGTCCTTGTCAGAAAGTGCCAAAAGGTGACCACCTGATCCTGGGCCATTGCACCCGTCATAAATACGAACCAGTTGCTAAGTGCCTGAATTTTGATCTCCTCTCCATGGGGAGGCTGAAATGATCGTAAGTGTGAAAAATAGTCCTAAGCCACTTTTTTCTGTGCCCTTCTAATTTTGAGTTGTCACTAAATGAATGGCTGTAAGTTGAGGACTACCTGTTATGGAACGGAAGCATCAAATCATGATTCAAATCCATACCAGGCCCTGAAAATCAACCTGTTGAACAAAGCGCGCTCTCTCTCTCTCTCCCTCCCTCTTTCTCTGTCTCTCTCTCTCCCTCCCTCTCTCCTTCTCTTTCTTTCTTTCTTTCTTTCTCTTTCTCTCTGTCTGTCTCTCTTTTTCTTTCTCTTCTCTCTCCCTCTTTTTTTCTTTCTTTCTTTCTTTCTCTTTTTCTCTGTCTGTCTCTCTTTTTCGTTCTCTTTCTCTTTCTCTCCCTCTTTTTTTCTTTCTTTCCTTCTTTCTTTCTCTTTTTCTCTCTCTCCCTCTTTTTTTCTTTCTTTTTTTTCTTTCTCTCTCTCTCTCTGTCTCTTTCTTTCTTTCTTTCTCTCTCGCTCTCTCTCTTTTTCTTTCTCTCTTTTGCTTTCCCTCTTTCTCTCTCCCACCCCTCCCCCTCCCTCCCTCCCTCTCCCTCCCTTCCTCTTTTTCTGTTTCTCTCCATCTCTCCCTCTCTCTCCCCCCACCGCTATTCTGTCTCTGCAATGGGAACCAACTTCTATCAATTACAATTTATTAGCTATGACTCTTTCTTACCTTCTCTTGTTCTAAGGTGCAGACCCAGCTCTCCAAGGTCCGGACTCGACATTCCAATACTTGTTGTTCATGTTGGATTTCCTTGTTGGCTTTCTGCAGCTTCACAATTTTTTCCATGGTTTTACAGAGGTTCTCCAGGGAGCGTAGACCCGGTCCTGGCATGGGGTGGGATGCTGGCTGTTGTGCCTAGAAAATGAACATCATGCAGAATTCTGGAATCGGGACACGCTCCAGAAATAATATTTTCTCTGGCCTTCACATAATGTGCAGGAAAACCAATTAAACTATCCAACGTCTTCAATGTCTCCAGAGATGGGAAACTCACAGCCTTATTTACTAGACTCTTCCCCTGTTGGAAAACCCATAACTTTGGTTGGTAAACTGCGGTCTTCTTGGACAGCTCTCACCATTAGAAAGATATCCTTGTGTTTTAAACCAAGTCTAGGTAGCTGCAACCAGTTATTACTATTACAGCTATCATTTCTGATCCTACTTCCTGTGGTAATGGAAAATAATTCTGGTGCACCTTTTCTGGAGTTTCCCTTTCTCTTCTTGAACATGGCCCATCATGGGCCCCTAAGTCTCCTCTCCAGGCCGAACATCTTGGTTCCTCCAGCTTATCCCAGGACATCAGGAATTTGTGCTAGCATTCCACACATACCCCGCACACATCAAGTGGACGTGAATCCTGGATGAATAGTTCAGCCTCTGCAAATATCCCATGAACATCTCAGGATCTTATATGGATTCACAGACTGCAGGAAGACCTGGTTTATGGAACAAGCCATTGATGGTCTGATTTGCCCAATGGTAACCAGCATGGTTTACAAGTATATTATAACATGTGGTACTTATTGGAGAATCAGAACTCTCTGCTGCAAACTAGGTCAGCAGAGAAAGAGTCTCTACCTGCAGGGATTTTGAAAGGTGAAGACACGGGGCCCTCTAGCAAGAGGCAGTGATGCAAGGCACATTCACAGGTGGAATTCAAGAGCATTTCCCATACGAATCTAACCCACCTGGCTAGTGGGAGGAGAGATTGAATAGTCCCAGAGGGAAGACACAGCTAATAATGATCCTTGGCTCTCTGACCATGCCCATCACCAGGAATGCCCTTGCAAAGCCCCTCCATTTCCAGTCCCCGCTGCCCCTGCTCCACCAGAGCAGTTTCAGAAGACTCCTCGGGTCAACTTGATCCAAGTGGCATCTTCCCAACACTCACCTCTTCTTTTGTTTTCTCCTCCTCAACGGTGCTGCCTCCTGAGGTAGCTTGACTGCATCCTCCAGAAGCCTCATCCAGAACCCCTTTAACACTCACTGGCTGGCATGGGTGGTGGCAGGACTTTAGCTCCTCCAAATCTGGAGTAGGTTTCTTGGGCATAAGCACGATGTTCTTCTGAGAGCTCTGTGCCACGTTGCCAAGCTTTCTTTTGACACAGAAATCCTGCCAGGCACAATCCAGAACGGGCAGTAGTATTTCTGGCCTTTCTTGGGGATGACCCTCCTGAACAGCTGGAACAGAATCATCTCCATCCAGGCAATCCAGAGAAAAGCTTTTTTCGGATTCCACCGGAGTCAAAGGGACGTGGTCACCACTGGCCAACTCCACGCCAGAATCTTCCGATTCAGATTTCAGAAGACGCCCACTCATGGGCAAGAAAGCCAACGGATGGGGAAGAGCATCCGTTGGAGACCCAGCCTCAGCCAATCTATCATTCCCTATGGTCATCTGGTGTCCAAGAACCAGACTGAGCCGAGATTGGGGTTGTGTGATCTGCAGCTTCCAGGACATGTTGACTGAGGTTAACACCACAGGGTTCTCAGCTGCTCTCCGGACACTCTCTGCAAAGAGAATGGAGACTGATGAATGGAAGCCACTCCCCTTCCACCAAGGATGCACAGAAACTATGTAAATAGAGTGGCTGGCCAGGTGAGAGCCATGCCTCAGCCCCTCCCCATGCTAATGATCCCCAAGAGCTTGGGATCAGCCACCTGAAGAAAGCTCCTGGCAACATTTGCATTCCAAAAATATTCCTTACAGGTACATGACTCAAGCAGCAGCCAAGTCTGGCCAGAAGAATGGAGAAGGCAGCCTGGAGAGGCTTCCCGAGAAATTATCCCTGGGGAAGTGCTTCTAGATTGTTTTATTTTTATTTATTTTATTTAGTTTGTCAAACATGTACAAGATAACAGGTATAAGTATGAACATGGACATGAACACAGGAAATGGATACGAAGAAATGGGAACAATAGGACAGGAATGGTAGGCACCCTGGTATGCTTATGCACGCCCCTTTACAGACCTCTTAGGAATGGGGTGAGGTCCACAGTAGATAGTTTAAGGTTAAAGGTATGGGGATTTGAAGATGTAACAACAGAGTCAGGTAGTGCACTCCAGGCATTGACTGCTCTGTTGCTGAAGTCGTATTTTCTGAAATCAAGTTTGGAGCAGTTTACCTTAAGTTTGTATCTATTGTTTGCCCGTGTATTATTGAGGTTGAAGCTGAAGGAGTCATTGACAGGTAGGACGTTGTAGCAGACAATTTTGTGTACTATGCTTAGGTCACCACCCTGCCTACTGTCCCCATTTATTCGTACCCATTTCCTGTGTTCATGTCCATATTTTTACTTATATCTGCTATCTCGTACATGTTTGACGAACTAAATAAAGAAATAGATAATTACACCATATCCCTAGATTGCAAAAAGTACCAGCTCTTCTGTTCTCTCTACCATTTGGTCTCAAACAGGGAGGAAGGAAACAGGCAGAGAAAATAGAGGGAAAGTAGTTTCCTTCCTTCCTTCCTTCTTTCTTTCTTTCTTTCTTTCTTTCTTTCTTTCTTTCTTTCTTTCTTTCCTTTCTTCTTTCTTTCTACTCATGCATTTTCATAAGGAAACTGTAGTGTGGCTTACTACGTACTGTTTGAGCCCTGCTGATGGTGGCTTATTAAATAAGTCAGTAATGAAACCAGGATTCAAGTACAATGTGCATCTTAAATTCCCCCCCCCCTTCTACACTTCCAGAATGGGTTATGATGGGAAAGGAGAAGAAGTCCTCACTCCATGTCTGCACAGACTACCTGCAGGCTGTTTTCTAAATTAGACTAGAAATTAAGGGCTCTGGGCTGCTGAGTCTTGTGTTTAAAATATAGAGCTGATGGTGATAGGAAGAAGGGTCTCGTGCAAACTTTCCAATACAACCATCCCAGTGAAGCAGTGAGATTTCTCTCCTAGACACACACTCAATTCAAGCCATTCATGAGCCACAGTGGTATAGTGATTAGAGTGCAGTACTGCAGGCTACTTCTGCTGCCTGCCAGTCGCCTGCAATTTGCAAGTTCAAATCTCACCAGGCTCAAGGTTGACTCAGCCTTCCATCTTTCTGAGATGGGTAAAATGTGAAAGGGATCATGGAGTCCTAGTGGACAACCATTTAAATATGAGCCAGCTGTGTGCAGCTGTGTGCAGCAGCCAAAAAAGCCAACAAGTTCTAGGCTGCATAAATAGAGGGATAGAATCAAGATCACGTGAAGAGTTAATACCATTTTATAAGGCCTTAGTAAGGCCACACTTGGAATACTGCATTCAGTTTTGGTCACCACGATGTAGAAAAGATGTGGAGACTCTAGAAAGGGTGCAGAGAAGAGCAACAAAGAGGATTAGGGGACTGGAGACTAAAACATATGAAGAACGGTTGCAGGAACTGGGTATGTCTAGTTTAATGAAAAGAAGGACCAGGGAAGACACAATAGCAGTGTTCCAATATCTCAGGGGTTGCCACAAAGAAGAGGGAGTCAAACTATTTTCCAAGGCACCTGAGGGTAGAACAAGAAGCAATGGGTGGAAACTAATCAAGGAGAGGAGCAACTTAGAGTTAAGGAGAAATTTCCTGACAGAACAATTAATCAGTGGAACAGCTTGCCTCCAGAAGTTGTGAATGCCCTAACACTGGAAGTCTTTAAGAAGACATTGGATAAAATCTTAGTCAACCAAAAAATTATAGGCCTATATCACTACTCAATACAGATTATAAAATTTTTACTAAAATACTAGCTAATAGGTTGATGTTGGTTACTCAGCAACTGATTTATAATGATCAAACTGGTTTTATACAAGGAAGACAAATGAGAAGTAATGTAAGACAAATTGTTAATATATTGGAATATTTGGGAAAGAATAACCAAGTCCCCGCAGCGCTTATATTTCTAGATGCCAAGAAAGCATTTGATCGAGTGAATTGGCAATTTTTAATGAAAACAATGCAAAAGATACAAATTGGAGAATATTTTCTACAATCAATCAACACAATATATCAGGAACGAACAGTACAAATTATAGTCAATGGAAGTTTAACAGAATCTTTTAAAATCGAGAAAGGTACAAGACAGGGTTGCCCCCTATTGCCATTATTGTTTATTATAACCCTGGAGTTATTGCTCAATAAAATTCGGCGGTCAGATGATTTACAGGGAATCAAGATTAGGCACCAAGAATATAGATTACGTGCATTTGCGGATGACTTGGTTATAACTTTAACCCAACCAGGGAAATCTACCAAGGTTTTAATGAATATGATTAATCAATATGGCCAAGTATCTGGGTTTAAAATAAATCTAGGGAAAACAAAGATGTTAGTTAAAAATATGAACACTAATCGAAGGGAAGACTTAGAAAAAATAACAGGATGTGAAATAGTTAAAAAGATTAAATATCTAGGAGTTTATATCTCAACTTCAAATGGGAAACTATATAAGTATAACTATGAGCCATTATGGCATAGAATACAGGTAGAGATGAAAAATTGGGGAAAATTACAATTATCTTTGTTGGGAAGAATAGCAGCAGTGAAAATGAATGTCTTGCCTAAGTTTCTATTTCTTTTTCAAATGATATCAATACTTAAAAAAGACGCAAATTTGCTTGAATGGCAGAAGGGTAGTAATTTGTTTGGGCAGGGAAAAAACGAGAATAAAACTTAAAATAATGCAAGACGTACGTGAGAGAGGAGGCTTGAAAATGCCAAATTTAAAACTATACTATGAAGCAATAGTTTTATCAATAATTAGTGACTGGATTAATTCAACAGAGGATAGGTTACTGAATATCGAGGGGCATGACTTGATATACAGCTAGCATGCTTATTTGATATACGACAAGAAGGTAGATAAGACATTCAAAAGTCATATATTAAGGAATGCTTTATTGCGTGTCTGGAAAAAATATCAATATAAATTAAATGATAAGATACCTATCTGGGCAATTCCCAGACATGCAATAGAGAACGTAAGTATAGCACAAAAACATGAAGTAACTACATATAGATAGCTTCTTACTATAGAAAGAGGTGTATTGCAGTTAAAACCCTTGAATGTACTAAAAGAGAAGGTAATCCAAACATGGTTTCAGTATGGACAGTTGCATGCCAGATGCAAAAAAAGATCAGAAAATTGGTATCATGCAAAATGAGGACAATCTACTAAAACAAATCAGGGATCAAAGTCAAATGCATATAAAAAGGTTATATAATGTATTAATAGAAATGGATTCTGAAACAGAATTAGTTGAAGACTGTATGATAAAGTGGGCACAAAAGTTTGAAGAACCAATAATGTTGGACACTTGGGAAAAGATATGGGTAAGAAATGTAAAATTTACACAAGCCCAAAACCTGAGAGATAACTTTTATAAGATGTTTTATAGATGGCACTTAGATCCTAAAAAATTGGCTTGCATGTATCCGAATTTACAACCTAAATGCTGGAGATGTGATTATGTTGATGCTACATATTACCATATATGGTGGACTTGCAAAAAGGTTAAAGCATTTTGGATAAAAATATGGTGGATTATGCAAAATATTTTTAAAAAGAGGATAAAGTTTACCCCTCAGTTATTCTTGTTAGGCAAACTACTGATTGTACTGTTATAGAGACTAATTTGATTTTGAACCTAACAACGGCAGAGAGACTGTTGGTGGCGCAATACTGGAAGAAGGAAGATTTGGCTACTATTCAAGAATGGACATTAAAAGTAACAAACTTAGCAGAGATGGCTAAAATATCAGCAAATCTTAAGGATCATTCAGATGAGAAATACAAACTGGAGTGGAGAAGATGGATTGACTATATTCAAAATAAATACAGGACTAAAAAATTCCAGACAGTTTAAGATTGAAAAAGCAAGGAATGATATAATTTGTTTATAGTTAGCTTAACAAAAGAGGCAGAGGAACTAGATATCAAATTGCCAACATGCGCTGGATCATGGAGAAAGCTAGGGAATTCTAGAAAAACATCTACTTCTGCTTCATTGATAAGCTAAAGCCTCTTTGATTGTGTGGATCACAACAAATTGTGGCAAGTTCTTAAACGCTGTCAGAGTTTTGGCAGTGTGACTAGTATTATGTGATAAACTCAGGAGCGAAAACACAGCACAGAGAGCTTTAGTCAATTAACAGTGGTTTATCTACAAATATATACAGACATATACATGCAGGAGATAAATTCCCTTACCATTCACTACAGACACAAGGAGAGAACTGAATACATACTGAGAGAAAGAGAGAAACTTCCAATGCCCACATATATAGAGACTCCTCTTAAAACAGTAAATGACTTGTGTGGACCCCACCAGAGTCTTAAAGAAGCGATACCATAGCTGCAATGAATCAGCCACATTGCATTAGCTTACTGATTACAGCTTACAACTTTACATCAGCTGGCAACTATTAAATCCTCAGTACCTTGACAAGATGGGAGTACCAGACCATCTTATTTGTCCCTTGAGAAACCTATATGTAGGTCAAGGAGCAACAGTAAGAACAGTAAGAAATGGAGGTAGCATTTTCCTGGGCTCCAAGATCACCGCAGATGGGGACTGCAGCCAAGAAATTAAAACACGCTTGCTCCTGGGGAGGAAACTGATGGCAAATGTAGACAGCAGACTAAAAAGCAGAGACATCACCCTGACAACAAAAGTGTGTCTAGTCAAGGCTATGGTTTTCCCAGTTGCAATGTATGGCTGTGAAAGTTGGACCATTAGAAAGGCTGAGCACGTTGAACTATGGTGCTAGAGAAGACTCCTGCAAGTCCCTTGGACAGCATGGCGATCCAACCAGTCAGTCCTAGAGGAGATCAACCCTGACTGCTCTTTAGAAGGCCAGATCCTGAAGAGGAAACTCAAGTACTTTGGCCACCTGATGAGAAAGAAGGACTCACCGGAGAAGAGCCTCATGCTAGGAAAGATTGAGGGCAAAAGAAGAAGGAAGGACAGAGAATGAGGTGGCTGGATGGAGTTACCAAAGCAGTCGGCGTGAGCTTAAATGGACTCTGAGGGATGGTAGAGGACAGGAAGGCCTGGAGGAACATTGTCCTTGGGGTCGCAGTGGGTCGGACACGACTTCATAACTAACAACATTAGTACTTCAAATGATGGTTTAATTCAAACTCCACAAAAGAATTGTTAAACCGTCTACATAAAATCAGGTTTTTTAAAACAGGGAGAACACAATCTTACTTCCAATCAGCTGACCTATCCAGCAGGAATTTCTGAAATCCTTATTTTTGTAATTTCAACCCAATGCTACTTTCTAGTGAGCCACGCACTCCTCTAGCTATGCAACAGCTCTTCAAATATTTGAAGATCTCAACAGCTGTGTAACCTTTCTAGCAATGAACACTCCTGGACTGCATGAGTTGAGGTCTGATTTTCTTTTTTTTTTAAAGGCATCCAGCATTCCTTCCCACCTCGACAGACAGCTATACCAAGAGTGAGCAGAAGTGACACTCGCTTACTCAAAGACATCAGCCTCGTGTTTACAAAGAGAATAAATGCACAGTGCTCAACCCATACATCGTTCCAAAATTGCCATTTTGGGTGAGGAAACATGATATGTATTTGTGCTCCATCTCAGCCTTTTAAAAAGCCGCATTCCTTCATTAAATGAGAAGTTATTTCCTTCTGTCTCGGGAAATTCTCAACCATCCAGGTCAGGGGGATGCAATCTGCAGCTCTGGAGCCACGTGTGGCTTTTTCATCCTTCTGCAGCTTTCAACCTGTGGCTCCTTGTCATTCAAAATATGTGTCAAAACTGCCAATGTGCGACACCCACTGGTAAGTGATTTATTGAGCCAAGCTATTTCAAGTGGGCTACAATAAAGAATGCACCCAAAATCCAGAATCCATGAAGGAATGAAATTTGGGGAATCGTGGCTATCAGCGGCAGCTGCATTACTGGACTGCTGTTGCAGTCCTGTGATGAAATTGATTTTCAATGTTCAGTAACGGTTTGTTTCTGTTTAATAAGGAAATATCACTGAAAAAAATGACCCAATGGGGCACGTTGCCTAGGAGCAACTAAATATTGCTTGTAAAAATGAGACACGCTTTGCTTATTTTAATTACTTGTCCTGTTTTGTTTTTACTCACTTTTATTTTTTTAATGTGCTTTTGTCTATACCTCTAGTCTGACCGTAATAATAAAAACGCTATTCTTCTATTGCAATGTTTCCCACCCTTGGCAAGTTTAAAGCAAGTCTGGACTTCAACTCCCAGCTATGCTGGCTGGGGAATATGGGAGTTGAAGTCCAGACGTCTTAAACACTGAACTAAAGTACATTGAAGTAGGTGTTATTTTAAGGCTGTAAGTTTTGCTTTATTTTTATGCTTTGGTTCCCTTCAACAACTTGGAGAGATGTTTGGTCAGAAGACCAGTTTAAAAACCTTCAAAGCTTATTGGTAAATAATATTTTAAAAAGCCACTGGCAACCAAGCCATTACTTCCCCATCTTCGTCTTCCTCTTTTTGCTTAAAGTTTTTTTTTTAAATATACATCAACATTATTACAAGGACAGTGTGACATCTGAGTGTCATTCATTTTGACACAAAAATAATATTGATGCCAATGAGAATGACTACATTAAGCAAACTCATGTGCTTCTAATGTTATCCTTCTTTCTTCAGTTATTCAATATTTGCTACACCCTTATAATAGTGATAGCCGTGGTGGAGAACCTATGGAACGTGTGCCAGAGGCAGCACGGAGGGCCTTTTTTGTTGGCACACGCGCCATCGCCAGCTACTCTTCTGGTTTCTGGTGCACATGGTTTCCAGCTGGACTTCGTAGGCGCTGGAGCACAGAAAATGGCCTGAAAATGGCCCCCCAAATGCCCAAAGAACCAGGCTATTTTTAGGGTCATTTTCAGACCGTTTTTGGTCCAAAAACCAGCCTAAAAACAGTCCCCAAAATGGCCAAAAAGCCAGGACCAACTGATCTTCAGGTTTCTGGCACTCGGGCGTGCACACATGCACAGGCATTCTGGTTTGGGCACTCGGTGCTGAAAAGATTCACAATCACAGGTAATAGCATTATTCGTGTGTGTGTGTGTGTGTGTGTGTGTGTGTGTGTGTGTGTGTGTTGCATTTGTGCTGATAAATAAATAAATGGAGACTAGTATAAATCTATTTCAAGCTACTTAGGTTTCATCAACTAGCCATACCCTTACTGGGATTTGAACCTGGGCTGTTTTTACACAGTAGGCAGTTGTATTAGCCTCTAAGCCACAAGCTCTCCTCCCTTATCAGCTGAGCCAAGGAAATAAGTAAGTGTTATGTCATAGCACCTGGTATGCTCAAATACGGGAGGGAGCATACTGCTACACACACACACACACACACACACACACACAACATAACATATATGGGGGCGTGCAAAAGCACACCAACATGCCTATCATCCCTATCGTCCTGTCCCCATTTACTTTTACTCATTCCTTGTCCATGTTCATACATACCTATTATCTAATACATGTTACATTAAATAAATAAATAAATAAGTAAGTAAATAAATAAATTTATATCTTCTTCCTGGCATGCAAGCTCAGCCTTTGTAGCCCTCCTATAAATTTCCCCAGCTGGGCAGCCTGACTGAAGTGTAGAAAACGGCTTTGTTCACCGAGAGTTTCAGCCCTCACGTAGCTATTTATGGAAGGAAAACATCTGCCATCACTTTACAATTCGGAACATAACTGCAACCAGTGAAACTAGTACGGATCCATCAACTGGGTGAGCAGCCCTCTTCCACCCAACAAGGCAGCCAAATACTTAAAAGGGGAAGAAAGGAAAGAGAAGCCCCACAGAAAACAGAGGTTGGTGCTGGTGCTTTGATCCTCGCTCAGTTGGGCTGCCGCCAGAGTCTGTGAAGTCTCTTACGGCAGCACAGAATTACAGTTGCAGCCTGCTCGTCCAATCCGACTGCATGAAAACCCAACACGGACATCCCAGGAGTTGGAAAATGCTCTTAAGAGGCCGCAGTTCTGTACGCTTTTACCCGGGAGTAGAGAACACTGACTTTAGGGAAGATCTACTTCCAAGGGCAATTAAGAACAGTAAGAAATGGAGGTAGCATTTTCCTGGGCTCCAAGATCACCGCAGATGGGGACTGCAGCCAAGAAATTAAAACACGCTTGCTCCTGGGGAGGAAACTGATGGCAAATGTAGACAGCAGACTAAAAAGCAGAGACATCACCCTGACAACAAAAGTGTGTCTAGTCAAGGCTATGGTTTTCCCAGTTGCAATGTATGGCTGTGAAAGTTGGACCATTAGAAAGGCTGAGCACGTTGAACTATGGTGCTAGAGAAGACTCCTGCAAGTCCCTTGGACAGCATGGCGATCCAACCAGTCAGTCCTAGAGGAGATCAACCCTGACTGCTCTTTAGAAGGCCAGATCCTGAAGAGGAAACTCAAGTACTTTGGCCACCTGATGAGAAAGAAGGACTCACCGGAGAAGAGCCTCATGCTAGGAAAGATTGAGGGCAAAAGAAGAAGGAAGGACAGAGAATGAGGTGGCTGGATGGAGTTACCAAAGCAGTCGGCGTGAGCTTAAATGGACTCTGAGGGATGGTAGAGGACAGGAAGGCCTGGAGGAACATTGTCCTTGGGGTCGCAGTGGGTCGGACACGACTTCATAACTAACAACATTAGTACTTCAAATGATGGTTTAATTCAAACTCCACAAAAGAATTGTTAAACCGTCTACATAAAATCAGGTTTTTTAAAACAGGGAGAACACAATCTTACTTCCAATCAGCTGACCTATCCAGCAGGAATTTCTGAAATCCTTATTTTTGTAATTTCAACCCAATGCTACTTTCTAGTGAGCCACGCACTCCTCTAGCTATGCAACAGCTCTTCAAATATTTGAAGATCTCAACAGCTGTGTAACCTTTCTAGCAATGAACACTCCTGGACTGCATGAGTTGAGGTCTGATTTTCTTTTTTTTTTAAAGGCATCCAGCATTCCTTCCCACCTCGACAGACAGCTATACCAAGAGTGAGCAGAAGTGACACTCGCTTACTCAAAGACATCAGCCTCGTGTTTACAAAGAGAATAAATGCACAGTGCTCAACCCATACATCGTTCCAAAATTGCCATTTTGGGTGAGGAAACATGATATGTATTTGTGCTCCATCTCAGCCTTTTAAAAAGCCGCATTCCTTCATTAAATGAGAAGTTATTTCCTTCTGTCTCGGGAAATTCTCAACCATCCAGGTCAGGGGGATGCAATCTGCAGCTCTGGAGCCACGTGTGGCTTTTTCATCCTTCTGCAGCTTTCAATCCGACTGCATGAAAACCCAACACGGACATCCCAGGAGTTGGAAAATGCTCTTAAGAGGCCGCAGTTCTGTACGCTTTTACCCGGGAGTAGAGAACACTGACTTTAGAGAAGATCTACTTCCAAGGGCAATTACGATTGCTCAACTACCCCGGCCAATTTCAAGAAACTGAGCCCGGCCTTCTTACTACCAACCTGCTTTCTGCCTACTGCCAACCTGCTTTCCATTGAGGATCTGCATACTGCACAAGTCAAAAAGAGGGCTGTGAAAATATTTACAGACCCCTCACATCCTGGACCATAAATTGTTTCAACTCCTACCCTCAAAACGACTCACTGCACACCAGAACAATTAGACACAAAAACAGTTTTATCCCCCCTGAACGCCATCACTCTGTTAAACAAATAATTCCTCAACAGTCAAACTATTTACTAAGTCTGCATTACTATTACTATTAATCTTCTCTTCATTCCTATCACCCATCTCCTCCCACTTATGACTGCAGGACTATAACTTTGTTGCTTGGCCATCACACTTGAAGTTCTGAACCATTTCTTAGAACTAAGAAGAAATTTCCTGACAGTTAGAACAATTAATCAGTGGAACAACTTGCCTCCAGAAGTTGTGAATGCTCCAACACTGGACGTTTTTAAGAAGAAGTTGGACAACCATTTGTCTGAAGTGGTGTAGGGTTTCCTGCCTAAGCGGGGGTTTGACTAGAAGACCTCCAAGGTCCCTTCCAATTGTTATTCTATTCTATTCCACTCCATTCTATTTCAAGAAACTGAGCCCAGCCTTCTCATTTAAATAAGAATAACAATTTAAATAACAATGTTTTGTTGTATTTGTAATCATATTTTTCCCAAAGGATATGGCGGCACAATAATGAAGGTGTTGGAGAAGGAGGAAATAAAAGTTTTAATCCCTCTTCTGCCATGCTGGCTTTTCTCTCTTAGCTTAATTTACAATTGCCAGTTTGTTCTTGGAAAGCCAGTTTAAAGGTGCCAGGCTAGAAAGCAGGAGACCGAGAGTTCTAATCTCGCCTCAGCCATGGAAGACAGCTGAGTGACTTTGAGCCAGTCAAATTTTTCTCAGATCAACACACCTCACAGGGTGGTTGTTGTGGAGTAATTAGGAAGAAGATGAATGGGACATGTTACCAGAGGTGGAATTCAGCAGGTTCTGGAGAAAGGGTAGCGCAAATTTTGAGTAGTTCAGAGAACCAGTAAACACCACCTCTGACTGGCCCCGTCCCCATCTATTCTCTGCCTCCTGAGTCCCAGCTGATCGGGAGGGAATGAGGATTTTGCAGAATCCTTTCCCTGCCCCACTCACCAAGCCACACCCACAGAACCAGTAGTAAAAAAAATTGAATCCCACCACTGAGCTGCCTTATGCTGCCTTGAGCTGTTGCAGAAAACCCAGACTACAAATCTAACAAATAACAAAGCAACCACAACGCCATTCACTGGCTTGGTTAACATAACACACTGCACCATAACGTGGCTTGTTTGTTTGGACTTAGCATGTTTGATCTAGCTAATGACGGTTTAGTCATTTAATCCTAGTTCATTGACTAAACCTGCCTTAGCACAAGGTATGAAAGCTATGATCCCATCCACTTGCATCTAGGTTTTTATGTGCGAAAGCAGATAATGGTGCGTAGGGGGAGGGCGTGTGCAGGCAGAAAGCTAACCTAGAAAAGCTCTCTCTTTCCCCCTCTCCCCCGCCCCTTCTCCCTCCCCCTCCTTTCCTACAGGAAGAGATACATACAGGAAAGGCTCACACTTCCTGAACACTTGGAACGATATGGACAATGCTACAAAGAGTAGACCCCCACCCCCAAAGCAGAGCAAACATATCCCAGGAACAGTTAAGCCCTTGCATTAATATGAAGAAACAGCCACGCTCAAAGGAAAAAAACAAAATGCAAGTTTGGTCCAAATCCAGATTTCTAATCATTGGAGATGAAAATGAGGAAGGGGCTGCAAACTTTTCTTGAAGGCGACTCCACATCCAAGTGGCAGAGGGCCTGCTTTTGGGAAGCACCTCGGTCAAACGCAGCTTTTCCAAATGTTTTAATATGAAGGGCACACCTTCCTCAAAACTTAACATGACCTGTCTGTAATCCCCTCCCAAAACGTGAAACAGCTCCCAGCACTGAGTCCGTGTGGTGTCAGAAGAATTTGGCTTCTAGACATACTGCAAGGGTGTCAACAGATCCCCAAAGCCCACGGCCAGCTGGACTGAAATACAAACGTGGCTGGAAAAGATGATACAACAACAGATTTGACTTAAAACCCCAAATATTTATGTTGGGGATTTTACCAGAAAACCAGAGGTGAAATCCAACAGGTTCTGACAGTTTCTGGAGAACCGGTAGCGAAAATTTTGAGTAGTTCAGAGAATCGGCAAATGCCACCTCTGGCTGGCCCCAGAGTGGGGCTGGAATGGAGATTTTGCAGTATCCTTCCCCTGCCATGCCCACCAAGCCATGCCCACCAAGCCACATAATGCCCACCAAGCCATGCCCACAGAACCGGTAGTAAAACGATTTGAATTTCACCACTGCAGAAAACTATAGCAAAGAAAATGCACATTTGATTAACCATGTTGTAACGGCCGCTAGGATTGTATTTGCACAAAAATGGAAAAGTGGAGAGATCCCTACAGAGGAGAATATGATTAGGAAAATACTAGAATGTACAGAAATGAATAGATTGACATTGGCTATCAAAGAGAAAGAGCAAACTGATTATTCTACAAATTGAGAATCATTTTGTTTAGAGAATAGACATGAGAATTAATAGTAAAAGAAGTTGTATAAAATATAGAAAACGTATTAATAGTCAATATAATTAATAGTTAAATAAAATCATGATGAGGATTGTTATAGTATCAGACATTTAAGGAATTAGAAATTAAGCTAACAATAGATTAAACAATGAATATGATTGTAAATTTTAATTGTTGGCAGAAAATATTTGTACCCAGATGACACACTGTTTAATGAAAAATGGATTGTTTATATTAAAATAAAATTTAAAAAATTAGCAGAAAAAAAGACTATCAGATCGGTATCAAAGGACATTGCATTCTATTTTTGCATGCAGACCTTCAAATACCATTAAGAGCAATCTTCCCTGCAAGACAGTTCACAAACACTCATTTAATACAACACCACACCACACCACACAACACAACACACCAGCAGAGTTGGAAGGGACCTTGGAGGTCTTCTAGTCCAACCCGCTGCCTAGGCAGGAAACCCTATACCATTTCAGACAAATGGCTATCCAACATCTTCCTAAAGACTTCCCGTGTTGGGGCATTCACAACTTCTGGAGGCAATTTCTGTTCCACTGATTAATTGTTCTAACTGTCAGGAAATTTCTCCTCAGTTCTAAGTTGCTTCTCTCCTTGATTAGTTTCCACCTATTGCTTCTTGTTCTACCCTCAGGTGCTTTGGAGAATAGTTTGACTCTCTCTTCTTTGTGGCAACCCCTGCTATCATGTCTCCCCTAGTCCTTCTTTTCATTAAACTAGGCATGCCCAGTTCCTGCAACTGCTCCTCATATGTTTTAGTCTCCAGTCCCTAATCATCTTTGTTGCTCTTCTCTGCACTCTTTCCAGAGTCTCCACATCTTTTTTACATCGTGGAGACCAAAACTGGATGCAGTATTCCAAGTGCGGCCTTACCAAGGCCTTATAAAGTGGTATTAATCCCTCACGTGATCTTGATTCTATCCCTCTATTTATGCAGCTAGAACTGTGTTGGCTTTTTTGGCAGCTGATACACCCAGATGGCTCCTATTTCAATGGTTGCCCACTAGGATTCCAAGATTCCAGTTACTACTATGGAGCAAAGTGCCACCTATACTGTACCTGTGCATTTTGTTTTTCTTGCCTAAATGTAGAATCTTACTCTTTTCACCATTGAATTTCATTTTGTTAGATAGTGCCTAATTTATTTATGATTTATGATCCATCAATTAAATTTTCACATGGGAACAGCTATTTTTGGCCAATAGCAAAGTTCACAGCGCAAGTTCCTTCTTTGTGCTTCCATGCTATATGTATAACTGGAACTTCTAGCGTCAATCATCCAACACTGTTCTGATATGCCAGTAATGAATTCAGAACTTACATTGTCCCATTAATGGCTGGATAACCTGTAAGAGACTATTAATCAGCAATGAGCAAATACAGTCCATAAAGCGAATGCTAAAAATTGAACCAGGAAATCTCCACTGGTCCCCTTCTAACAAGCATTACAACACATGCTAGCTAGAAGGGGCCCAGTGCAGATTTCCTGCAATTAAGAATTACAATTTTTATAAGATTCAGTACTACTTTAAATACAGGCGCACAAGCTGTCTATGCAATATGCAGTTCAGTTGATGGCATCTTTAAGAATCCTATAAGAGTAAATGGATTTTCCAAACTTGGGGGTTCATTTATGAATGGGGTGGCAAGAACATCTCTATTCATTTCTCGAGACCAGTTTTTTCCCCAATTTTACTCAAATTAGTTACCCTGATACCAATCTGTGGTATAATGTAAGGTGGAGATCAAAAGGGATAATAAAACTTTCCCCAAAGCGTGTATGTTCACCCTTTTGCTAGCAAGTGATAACAATGCTTTCAAGCTTTATTGTACATATGATAAGTTAGCACAGGGTCGGCAACCTTAAACACTCAAAGAACCACAAAGGTCCTAACCAGAGGTCCCCCGTTTGGTTCCCCCACCATAGAGTCTCCTCCTAGCACGGCATCATTTTTCCTCTACCTGTCCTAACCGAAAGCCCTATCAATTGTGGAGCCGACCTGTGACAGCAGAACCACAGCAGAGGGATGAAAGAGCCACATGCGGCTCCAGAGCCGCAGGTTGCTGACCCTTGAGTTAGCATGAAGAAGGCAGAGAATGAGGAACACAATTAAGCAAAAAACCTGGAAGTTTACTCAGAGACTCCTGCTTTGAGAACTTTACACTACTATGCAGATTTTCAACTAGAAACACCAACTCAAGCATCTGGTTAAAGCTCAGAGCTTTTATAAGCTGAACTTGCTCAAGGAACAGTGAGGTTTATTAGCAAGTGACTTGTTTTATGAAGGCATTCTTAACAAGTGTTTAATTTTAAAGTAAACAGAAAAGTAAGAAGGGAGAGAGGCTACTGTGGTTTCTCCTTAAGAATGTGGCTATGCTGCTCCCAGAATAAGTGTCTGTATATTAAAACTATCTTGTAGAATTCCCAAATTGTTCAGGGTGTTATTTCAAGGATTATCATACAGCAATGTTTCTCAGCCTTGGCATTTTAAGAAGTGTGGACTTCAAGTCCCACAATTGCCCAGCTAGCCTGCCAGATAGAGAATCTCCATTTCCCCATTCCTGGGGAAAGGATACTGCAAAATCTCCATTCCCACCACAATCTGGGGCCAGCCAGAGATGGTATTTGCTGGTTCTCCTAACTACTCAAAATTTCCGCCACCGGTTCTCCAGAACCTGTCAGAACCTGCTGAATTTCACCCTGGGATTAGGCCACAACCAATCAACTGGTGATCAAAGTTTTGAGATGACCCTTGTGATTGGATCTCTAACCATGGGACTGGCAGTCTACTAACTGCTATCTAGAAATCTGGATAAATCTGGCTCCAAGCCAACGGGGACTTCCAAAGCCATCATCCTTCCACCTCTCCTATCTTGCAGGCTGGGTAATGCTCTAAGAAGGCAGGAGTCTCCAAACTTGGCAGTTTAAAGACTTACGGACATCAACTCCCAGAATTCCTGAGCCACCATGAAATACTGTGAGCTGATGTCACATCTGTCTTAAAGTTGCCAAGTTTGGAGACCCTTGCATAAGGCAATCTTTCTCAATTTAAAATGTGTGGACCTACAAATTCCCAGAATTTTGCAATATTCTTCCCCTGCCATGCCCACCAAGCCATGCCCACAGAACCAGTATTAAAAAAAATTGAATTTCACCACTGGCCTAATCTCCCATCCTTTTTTTTTTCTTTCCACAAACTGTTTTGAAAAGGCTGCTTCTTTTCCATATTGGATAATGAAAATGAAATGTTTGTATTGTCACTAAAAAAAAAAGAAAACAGCTGTTTTCCAGCTGAACCCAACAAATTGGCAGGAAAAACATGCCACAAATCACAGGTGTCAAAAGAGCTATATGGGTGGGACGTAGGAAATGGGCCTTTCCTGCCAAGGCACCCACCTTATAGATCATGCCCCCCTTCCCAAATGGGGGGGTGTCCATCCCTGATTTTCCAGAAATGTAACTTATGCCATCAGACTTGGGGCGGCGAGGGTGGCATAAGAAACTGGTGAGTTGCGAGGGTGGCTCCATTGCTGCTCTCTCTTTGCCTTTTAATCACAATTTTTAATTCTTTGGATATTTTTTTTTTTTGAAATAACATTTTGTAGTTGTACGCAACCCAGCTTCACAGTTTTCCTGAGATGGGGCAGGGAAGCATTTAAACAGGAATATATCAATCAAATTTGTGCTCACACACTACAGCATCTTTGCCCTGTTTTAGGGGACTTTAGGTGTTTCCTCCTCCATGCAATCCTGGAGCAGATGTGCTGAATAAGGGGGTCAGATTTGATTTCTGTGCCCTGCAGTACAAAGCATACCTGTGTGAATCGGGCACTGAAAAATGAATCTCCATAAAGAGGTCCAGGAAACAAACCAACCACATTTCACCCTGTGTGGTTTGACCTCAAGGCCATCCCGTCTAGGCTCATTCTTGGAAGCTCATCTACCAAGACCTCCTCAGGTCTCACTTCTAGCAGGACAATCCTGACCCCCTGATGGCTGAATTGTGAATCCTGTTAGCCGCTGGGGCAATTTAAAAAAAAGCTTTTTAGTGAATCTAATTGAAGGAGGGCAGCAGCCCAGGTGCTTCAATCTGCTTTTCTCTTAGCCCTATTATTCTCCCAGCCAATCATTTGCTGCTGATGGAAAATGGAAAGAGTTGCAGCCAAGGTCTCTGGGGGAGGCGCGTTTTTGCGCCCTTGATTTAGCTACCTTATGTGTGTCTCCCACACTTCTTCTACCACTGCGTGGAATGGCCTTCCCTCATAGCATGCCTTTATTCACTTTAGATAGACAGAGAGATATATGAGATAAATGATAGACAGAGAGATATGAGATAGATAAGACAGATATAGATATATAGATACAGATATAGATCTATGCCTTTATTCATTTATGAAATATAGATAAACCTTTATTCGCTTATTTTATATAGAACTGCCGCCCATCTAGCAACCGAGCGGCTCCGGCGTCTTTCAGCAAGAGAAAAGCTACCCTGAAACTTTACAGGAAACCGGGGGGAAGCGGACCCACCCGCAGGATCGCCGCCCAGGCTCCTTGGCTCCCTTCGGGCAGGCAGCGGCGATTCCAAGCGCCCGGCCGGGCGCGCTGCACGGGAGAGCCGGGAGTCCGGCAGACAAGGCTGGGCAGGGGGAAAAGGCTGCCCCGAAGGAGACCCCACACTTACCGCCGGGGCTGCAAGGAGGCAACCGGTAGATGCCCCGCCTGGGAAACATCCCGAAAGGAGCGAGGCGCCGCCGACACCGCTTCCGACTCCGCCACCAATGCGCCGCCGAGACCGCTGCGAAGTCCGAAGCGAGCCCCGCGCGAGAGGAACGCAGCGAGCGCTTCCAGCCGCCCCTCCGGCCGTTCGACCTGCTAGGCGGAGCCCGCGGGGCGTTTTCTGCCGGGAGGGGCTCCCAAGACGCCGCCAAGGCTGCTCCCGGGGGCCGCCAGGAGACGCCCCCACCGCCCTGGAGGAGTCGAAGGCGGCAGGGGAGCCAGGGGAGCGAGGCGGGCGGGCGGGCGGAGGAAGGCCGAAGGAACTCCGGTAGGGCGCCTCCGCCGCGGTCCGGGATGGGGTTTTCGCTCCGCGGCGAGCGTCCCGAGCCTCGGGTGCCCTCCCTCCTCCCCTTCCTCTTCCCCCTCTCTCCTCTTCTCCTCCCTTCTTCCTCCTCCTCTTCCTCCTCCTTCCCCCTCCTCTTCTTCCTCCTCCTCTCTTCTCCCTCTTCTTCCTTCTCTTCTTCTTCCCCCTCTTCCTCCTCCTTTCTCCCCCTCCTCTTCTTCCTTTTCTTCTTTCTCCTCCCTCTTCTTCTTCCTCCTCTCCCTCCCCTTCTTCTCCCCCCTCCCCCTCCTCCCCCCTCCTCCTCTTCCTCTTCCTCGTGCTGCGCTGAGCGGAGCCCGAGAGGTTGCACCCTCCGCTTCTGCTGAGCCCGCCCGGGCAGCCCGAAATCCCGGCAGAGGCGCGCAAGGAGAGGCGCCCTTCCCTCCGCCGCTTAGCCTAGCCTGGAACTCCCCCTTTGGCTTCTCTTCTTTTCCTGCGCTGGGAAAGCGAGGCGGCTCAGGCGAAGCTCCATCCCCAGAAGCCGCCGCCCGGAGCCAAGAGGAAAGTTCGCCTTGGCCCCGCGCCTTTCCCGCCCTTCGCTGCCCCACCTGGCGAGGATGAGGAGGCGAGCGCCCGAGAGGCGGGGAAGCCTTTCCAAATGAGGAGGAGACGTGCTAAGCCGGAGGCTCTGCGGCAGCCTCCATCGGAATAGAGCTGGAAGGGACCCTCAGAGGTCTTCTAGTCCAACCTCCTGCTCAAGCAGGAGACCTTCTACGATTCCAGACAAAGACTTCTCCAGTCTCTTCTTATCTCCAGCGATGAAGCACCCACAGCTCCTGGTCAATCTCTTCCGATTTCTGGTATTGACAGCATTGCTGGCCAAGGTCTAAAAAAACCAGCAGCATCCTTTGCAAATTGACTAAAAAGATGTTTAATCCGTTTATTTATCAGATATACATTCCACTGTCCCCCTAAAATAAACACTCCCTGCCTCCTTCTACATTTCCCGGAAACTAGCTTTGACACAATCCAACATCCTCCTGTTGTGCTGACTACAATCCCCATAGTCCCCAGCTAAAGGCCAGATTGAGGCCAGGTAGCCTTCTGGACTGGGGGCCCTTCTTTCTCACCACCTGTTGCCGAATTGCTGGAACTCCCATTCCCATCCAAGGCAGTCAAGAGCAGGAGAGGAACCAGGGAACTGAGTTCTAATCCTGCCTTAGGGGTGGAAGCTGCCTGGTGACTTTGGGCCACTCAAGTCTTTCTCAGCTCAATTCCTCTTAGGGGTGGGGGTTGTTGTGGGGGAAACAGGAGAAAGGAGGAGGATTAGATATGTTTGCCACCTGGAGTTATTTTTTAAAATAAGAAAGGCAGGGGTTTTTTTCCCTCTCTCTCCCACAAACAGACCACCTTTAAGCCTGAGTTGTTCTGCTTCCCTCCCCACCTGGAAAGGTTAGGTGCCCTCCAAAGCCTGTTGGGTGAACATTGCCAATGTTTTTCCTTATTATTAAGTCAAGGGAAAGCCTTCTGTGCAACCCGCTCTTCTTCCACTCAATGCACTACACACAGAGCCCAATCCTTAAAATAAACTGCCAGTGAACTTAATCTAAGAATATTATACTCCTTAAAATTGTTTACCATCCCCCTTTGCAATGCCTTGCCCTACTCTTTCCAATAGAACCATCCCTATTTTAATGCAGAGAAGAAGAAAGAACACACACACACACACGCACACCCCTCAAAGGACTCAGTTATAGAGATAAAGTCAAGTATAACCCTTTGGGATCCAATATTTCCATCTGGGAAGATTTATCTTCAGCTGACCTCCAAAAGCTTTTCCATTCCTGCTTTTACCTCCTGCTTTCCCAGCCTGGGGTTGCTTTAAAGCAGTGTTTCCCAAAAGTGTGGTACGCGTACCCCCAGGGGTACGGGAAGAGTTTGGTGGGGGTACGCATTAAGTCGAAAAAAAGGAACAGACTATGGGACGTGGAACCGCATCTCTGATTAAAATTAACAACCAGGGAACCAAATTATGATGATCTGTCATCTCAACATAAACAATTTCATCCTTCTCATTGAATCAAATAAATGTTCTTTATAATATAACTTTCGTTTATTTTGCGTATGTACCAAAAAAAGAAAAAATAAATATATTTTGATTTTTATTAAAGCATAAGTTTTTTATGAGCGTTACGAAAATTATAGAAGGGGTACACATATGTCAAAAGTTTGGGAAACACTGCTTTAAAGGGACCAGGCCCACCAGATGCTTTTCTAGGATTTTTCTAGGATAACTGCCTGGGCTGCTTTTTGCAGAAAAAGCCTCTCGGCCTGCCTGATCTGACTCCTGGGTAACTTACTTGTCCTTGTCCTGTAGGGACAGGCAGGCTCTGAATAGAGAGAGTAGCTTCAAAAGTCTGCTTGGCTACAAAGTTTTCCTTGGCTAATTCCAAACACAAACGTGAGGCTTCTTTGGAGTTTGGTGTCTTAAGAAAACCCAGAGAAATGCAGACATTGTAAGAGCCCCTATCTGCAAAATCTGACAATGAGACTCAGGGCAATTACGACTGATGATTTATTTCCACTACACAATGACTGCCAGATTAAAAATGGGGAAGGGAAGTGATAAGGGCAATAAATATGTATATTTAGTTCCTCCTGCCCTACAACCGCACCACTGGGTGACCTTTGTCAAGCACAAAGGAGGAAAGGGTCTTCTCCATGGGGTCTCAGAAGGTTGTCATGAAAAGGCCAAATGGAAGGATCCAGAGCAGTGGTGGGATTCAATTTTTTTTTACTACTGGTTCTCTGGGTGTGGCTTTGTGGACATGACATTACTTTTTGGGTGTGGTTTTGTGGGCGTGACATTACTTTATGGGTGTGGTTTTGTGGGCGTGACATTACTTTGTGGGCATGGCTTTGTGGGCGTGACAGAGGAAGGTTACTGCAACATCCCCATTCCCTCCCTACCCCTCTAACCTGCTTTCCAGCTTTGTTCTCCTGTTCAGGGCAACAAAGAAGATCAGCTGGGAGACTGGGAGGCGGCAGGGGCAAGGCCAGCCTAGTTGCTGGTTCTCCAAACTACTCAAAATTTCTGCTACCGGTTCTCCAGAACCTGTCAGAACTGGCTGAATACCACCTCTGGCCCAGAGCTCTGCAGGAGCTCTTCCTTCCCTTTAACATCTGGCTCCAGGAAAGGCTGGGTTACAAGACTCCAGAGGTGGCCCAAAATACCCTTTTCCTCCCCCCTGGAATGTTAGCAATCCAGTCCTTCAAGGAAAGGCTCCCATTTGAAAGCCACAACTGGCAATTCTGACCCAGATCCAATGGCAACCTGATGTGATATCAGGTAGCAACCCACCCCACAAAGTCAACAGAAATTAAGAGATAATAGGTGAAATTAAAATCCTTTCCTGTATGTTGTGCGTTAGGGGCACAGCGGCTAGAAGGCAGTTTGCCAGACAACTCTGCAGGCTGCCAGCAGTTCAATTCTCACCGGCTCAAGGTTGACTCAGCCTTCCATCCTTCTGAGGTGGGTAAAATGAGGACCCAGATTGTTGGGGGCAAGAGACTGACTCTGTAAACTGCTGAGAGAGGGCTGTAAAGCAGTATATAAGTCCAAATGCTGTTGCTATTGCAATTGAGATGGTAGACAATTCATAGATTGTCCAAATATGCTTCCCCCCCCCTCACCCCACCAAAGGCAACTGCACTTCTTTGGTTTTTACTTTTTCTTTGAAAACATTTCGTTTCTCATCCAAGAAGCTTCTTCAGTTCAAAATGAAACAAAAAGGAAGGCCAGTTGCCTCTTTTTTTTGGGGGGGGGGGGGAGACACTTTTGGAACAACCTGGATGATTGAGAATCTCCATAGACATTAGATTCAAATATTTTCTGTCTTTACCTTTGTACCTGTCCTGTCTACCTGCTTGTATGGCTCAATAAACCAAGCCTGTGGCACAGTATTAGTAAGGATTAGCACTGTAAATATTTTAGTAGTTGGTATGTGGCTTATTAAGAGCCAGCTTAGTGCAGTGGTTCAGGCATCGGGCTAGAAACTGGGAGACAGTGAGTCCTGCTCCTGCTTCACGCACAAAGCCAGCTCTGACCCTCAGCCAGCCCTTCTCTCCCAGCCCTAGGAAGGAGGCAATGGCAAACCACTTCCCAAAGAATCTTGCCAGGAAAACTGCAGGGATTTATCCAGTCAGCCAACAGGGAAGACACTAATCAGGTCTGAGCATAAACTTTATTGGAATCTAGCATTTCATTTCCACTCTCATGGGTTTCTGCTTGGGGGTGAACTAAGGATGATCATTCTCCCCCCCATCCCCAGTACTATATACAGATAGTCCTTGATTTACAACAGTTCATTTATTGAACATTCAACTGAAAAAGAGACTTATGACCTTTTTCACAATTACGACCTTTGTGGCAGCCCCATGATCATGGGATCAAAATTCAGCTGCTGGTCAAATGATTCATATTTATGACAGTTGCAGTGTAGGTTGTATGCAGCAATTTCAATTGCTACACACTAGCTGTGTATTGTGTGTATGTGTTTGTTTATTTCAATTGCTATATACTAGTTTTATATCTATGTATGTATATATAAAAATAGTCTACAATATTACTAGTATGTAGCAATTCATATATATATATGACTTTATTTATCAGCACAAATGCAACAATAATGTAACAAAGGAAACATAAAAAAATGGCTTTCTGCCTGAATGGCTCCTAGGGTGAGCTGGAAAACAGAAAAGGGAAGCAGTATGCTCCCTCCCATATTTGGGCATACCAGGGGTTGTGACGCAATACACACACACACACACACACACACACACACACATTGTATATACATATACATACGTATATTGCTAGTCCATGTATAACATGTCATATGCTAATTAACTATCACAGTAGTGTAGGAAGTTAAAACCCACCTCTCTCCCAGAAAAATGAAATATCCTGGGAAATATTGAAAAGGCAAAATATTATATTTCCCTGGATCATAAATGGAGAAACATGTTTTTATGCAGGAAGCAGACTCGCTCTTAATAGCCCCCACCTTTGTCAATGGGCCATTAAAAGGCCTGAGCCAGTCTATTCTATATAACAAATATCTCCTCTCCTTCAGGTCCAGGGAGATGGGATTAAGGCATGATAGTATTAGCCCTTTGCGCATCTCGCCACAGGGCACCTGGGAAGAAGCAATGCTCAAACTTGGACTCAAAGCACAGCCTACAGAGTTGCCTCTGCATGGTCCCACAGGAGTCCGACAACTAATCAGAATACAAGATCAAGATCAAAGGCCAGAGAAGGCATAAAACCAGGGACTTTTAGCATCTTGGTCTCTGTTCTTCTTCACCCAACATCTGGAAGCATGTGATAAGGCCACACTTGGAATACTGCATTCAGTTTTGGTCACCATGATATAGAAAAGAAGGTGAGACTCTAGAAAGAGTGCAGAGAAGAGCAACAAAGATGATCAGGGGACTGGAGGCTAAAACAATGAAGAATGGTTGAAGGAACTGGGTATGTCTAGTTTAATAGAAAGAAGGACCAGGGGAGACATGAGAGCAGTCTTCCCATATCTCAGGGGTTGCCACAAAGAAGAGGGAGTCAAACTATTTTCCAAGGCACCTGAGGGTAGAACAAGAAGCAATGGATGGAAACTAATGGAGAGATGCAACTTAGAACTGAGGAGAAATTTCCTGACAGCCAGAATAATTAATCAGTGGAACAACTTGCCTCCAGAAGTTGTGAATGCCGCAACATGGGAAGTCTTTAAGAAGATGTTGGATAGCCATTTGTCTGAAACAGTATAGGGTTTCCTGCCTAGGCAAGGGGTTGGACTAGAAGACCTCCAAGGTCCCTTCCAACTCTGCTATTGTATTGTATTGATCCCCTTTTTCTGTTCAGGAGCTCAAGTCATGTGATCCTGTCCACCATTAAACCATCTTGAGAGACCACCTACTGCCAATTACCTCCACTAGGCCAATAAGATCCCATAGATTAGGCCTCCTCCGAATTCCATCAGCCGGTCAATGTCGACTGGCAACTACCCGGAGGAGAGCCTTCTCGGTGGCTGCTCCGACCCTATGGAACGAACTCCCCGTGGAGATTCGTACCCTCACCACCCTTCAGACCTTCCGCGTAGCCCTTAAAACCTGGCTGTCCCGACAGGCCTGGGGCTAAAGACTTCAACCCCACCCGAATAGTACGACTGTTGTGTTTTTAACAATGTATTGTCTTATGTGTATAACTTGTTTTGTACTTCCCCTCCCCTTGAATTGTGAGCCGCCCTGAGTCCCCCCAGGGAAAAGGGCGGCATACAAATAAAGTTAAAATCAAAATCAAAAAAATCAAATCTTTCCAAGCAGCCTCCAAGTTTCCAGTGTCTTTTTCCCCAACTTGGAACTGAACCCAGAAGGACATTTCTCCCAACAGTCATGTGGTTCCATTATCAATCACAATTCCTGAACTCAGGATGCAAGCAGACAGAGGCACATAAGCTCTGCTTCTCTACCTCACCCTCTTTTTTGCCCTGGCTGTTAGTTGCTGATTTACTTGGTCTAATCAAAGACAAAGTGCATCTTGTGAGTCTGGAGCCTGTTTGCTCCGAGCCAATAAATGCACCTCTGTGTGGTTGAGATCTTCTAATTCAATCTGCAAACAGATTGTTCAGCCTTGTCTGGTGGACTGAAGGAAAGGGGACGAGGGGGCAGGAGTTGGGAGTGATTGTACCTGAGAAAATACTTTCTTGATGAGCACAGGGGCGTCTGCTCTTACTTTGAAGGGCAGGAAGTCACACAGCATCTGACACCTGGCCAACTGAAGATAAAAGGGGATTAGAAATTTAAATTATCTCCAGGAAACCTGACACCTTAACCCTGCTCCCCCATCCTCCCATCTTAATCCTTTACTTAAGAAAGATAAGGAACATTCAAATGGAGAAATTAATTGTGTTCACTGGCCAAAAGATTCTACATTTGTACCTCCAGATTGTAGGCCTCCTGCATTGGAACCAGATCCTCCTCTGATCAGTTGTTATTGCTCTACTACAAGTGAAAGAGTGCAGAGAAGAGCAACCAAGATGATTAGGGGACTGGAGGCTGAAACATATGCAGAACGGTTGCAGGAACTGGGTATGTCTAGTTTAATGAAAAGAAGGACTAGGGGAGACATGAGAGCAGTCTTCCAATATCTCAGGGGCTGCCCCAAAGAAGAGGGAGTCAAACTATCCTCCAAAGCACCTGAGGGTAGAACAAGAAGCAATGGGTGGAAACTAATCAAGGAGAGAAGCAATTTAGAACTAAGGAGAAATTTCCTGACAGTGAGAACAATTAACCAGTGGAACAACTTGTCTCCAGAAGTTGTGAATGCTCCAATACTGGAAGTTTTTAAGAAGATGTTGCATAATAATTTGTCTGAAGTGGTGTAGGGTTTCCTGCCTAAGCAGGGCGTTGGACTAGAAGACCTCCAAGGTCCCTTCCAACTCTGTTATTCTATTCTAAACTACAGAATTATCCCTCTTGTTTCCTCAGCTACCCACCCATTCATTGCATTACATAGGGCGCATTGCCCTCACCCTGAACTCTCATTCTTATATTTCAATAGAATTATCTGCAAGTTGCTAACCTCCCTTGATATTTTTTTAAGTCGAGTTTGTTTATTGTTTTCCCCTTGTGGCTAGGCAAAATAGCCGGCATGGAAGCAAACCTGTGATTATCCATCATCTGCATTCTTCCTTCCAATTCCGATACTTTCACAGAATACTCTACCACAGGCCGTCTATTTTAATAGCAACCTCCTGACATCCATAAATGAGACAAACATACCAGAAAAACGTGGGCCTGCCATGCTTGGTTAGCTGTAGCATCAAACGTAAGGTGAGGCCTGTTTAATACTGTTGGAAGAAATGTCCTTCTGGGTTCAGTTCCAAGTGGGGGCGGGGGGAAGACATTGGAAACACCGAGGCTGCTTGGAAAGGTGGCTTAATGGTGGACAGGTTCACAGGCTTGAGCTCCGGAACAGAAAAGGGGGGTCGCATGCTTCCAAATGTTGGGTGAAGAAGAAAGGAGAGAAAAAAAGGGGTTTGCTGAGAGTTCCTGAGTTTTTTATACTCTCTGTTTGCCCCCCACCTCTCTGTTTCCTGTTCCTGTGTAAGAAATATATTCTGATTGGTTGTCAGAGTCCCAGGTATGGGCGGGGGGGGGGGTTTCTTGGCTAACTTTGTAGGTTGTGTGTCTTTTGAGTCCCAAGCTTGGTTGAGTTCCCAGATGCCATGTGGTGAGTTTCTGTAGAGGGTAAACCCAGCAGACTAGTCCAGGCATTTTAATGGCTCATTGACAAAGGTGGGGGCCGCCAAGAGTGAGTCCTCCCCCTGCCCCAAAACATCTCTCTCCATTTCCTATCCAGGGAAACACAATATTCCGCGTTCTCAATATTTCCCATGATATCTCATCCCGCCCAGGAGAAGGGTAGGTGCCAACTTCCTACAATACAATTTGTCGATGAGTGGAAAGGATTTCCCAAATTGTACTATGTTGGTTTGAAAAAGCTGTTTGGATCTAAAGAAAAATAATAATTAAAATCGATAAGCTCGGGAATGACCTACACTGCAAGCTTTCAGATGCTCCTGAACACTTCGCCAGGTGAAGCAGGAGATGGAGAAGAAGCAAGAAAGCCAATAGGCAGAAAAGCCCTGGCTTTTCTCCACCACGAAGTGACAATTTATAGTGAATCTCAAGATACACCTAGACTGGATGAATTTGTTAGTGGTAGATGACCTCTTCTCTGTTGAAGAATTCTTCTAAACCAGGGGTCCCCAAACTTGGGAACTTTAAGACTTGTGGACTTCAACTCCCAGAATTCCCCAGCCAGCATGGGGAATTCTGGGAGTTGAAGTCAATAAGTCTAAAGCAAGTTTGGACACCCCTGTTCTAAACCATCACAATTTCCTTTGTATGGACTGCTATCCTCTTAAAAAGAGCCCCATGAAAAGATTGTACAGCTAGTCCTCAATTTCCGACCATGACTGAGCCCAAAATTTCTGCTGCTAAGTGAAAATTTGTTAAGTGAGTTTTGTCCTATCTTATGACTTTCCTTGCCGCGTTTGTTAAGTGAATCACTGCCGCTGCTAAGTTAGTCACAAGGTTGTAATGACTTTGTCCCAAAAAGTGATCACATGACCCCGGGACCCTTCAACCATCATAAATATGAGTCAGTTGCCAAGCATCTGAATTTTGATCATGTAACCATGGGGATGCTGCAAATGGTCGTAAGTGTAAAAAACAGTCATATGTTACTTTTTTTCAGTGTTGTTGTAACTTTGAAATGTTACTAAGCGAATCGAGGACTACCTATAGAATCAATTGATTCCTATACTGCAGCCTTCCCAGATGGTGTCCCAATTTGGCATTGGAGTTCCAGATCTTAGTTGCCTGGAGGATATAAACTGGAGAAGGTGGCAGATGCCATTTGGTATTCTATGCACATGCAATCCATATGCTCCGTTTTTTAGTTTGGCTTCCTTGGTTGAAAAAAAAGGAATTAAAAAAATACAACAAGACATTAAAGAAAGAAAAAAGAGAGAAAGTCTTAAACAATAAAAATTATTATGTGAGTATTTGAAAAAGGAAGGGGAAAAAAAACAGTCCAGTTTAAAAATTAAAAGAGCATTTCTAAAGGTTCCAGCAATAAAAAGGGTTAAAAAAACCCCACTAAGTTTGACTCAGGCTTAATCTCACTACTTAACCTCTTCTGTCTTAAAATTTAACTTTATTTTTTAGTCTTTTAAGGTGTTCTGTCAAATAATAATGCATATCTCACCAAATTGACACATTTTCCTTCCAGCTTTTCTTCCGTTCCGGAGCTGTCCCAGCTTCAGCGGCTTTAATGGCCGCTTCTCTGCCGCCAGAAAGAAAGAGCTTCTTCTGGATCTACCAGGGACTTTGCAATGTCCCTGGGATCAGTGGGATGTGTCCTTCTCTGTCATCATCTCTACAGGACGGTTTAGGTCCAAAAGGACCATCCAGCGGCAGAGATATCAACGGCGATCTTGGAGCTTCAAGATCGCCCATTGTACCGTCAGGATGTCGCGATGTTCATATAACATTATTCTAAGCACTCCAGCTCTGAAGTCTCAATTCACTTATATGTATATATAGATTTATGGCAAACCTATGGCATGCATGCCAGAAGTGGCATGCAGAGCCCTCTCTGTGGGCACGGGTGCATTGCCAGCTCTTCTTCTGGTTTAAAAAACAGGCTATTTTCCCGGCCTTTTTTGGACTCTTACGGGCCGTTTTCAGGCCGTTTTCTATATGTTTTCAGGCCAAAAAATGGCTCAGAAACGGCACAAAAATGGCCTGAAAAAAGCCCCAGAACAGCCTGAAAATGGCGCAAAAAATGGCCTGAAAACGGCCTGAAAAATGGACAAAAAACAGGCATGAGTGCACTGGCCAGCTAGTCTTTGGGTTTCTGGCATTCTTGCACACACATGCATGTGTGTTCTGGTTTGGGCCCTTGGTGCCCAAAAGGTTCACCACCACTGCTATAGGCCATATCAAAGCATCAGGTTCAAATATATATCACCAACAAAATCCTATACAAATAGTTTAAAATAAAAGTAGGGTAAAATACAATAGTTATAGGATAAGACAATATAATTTAAATAGAATAAAATGACATACAAATGATATTGTTGTTGGTCCACATGAACCAGTGGTGGGTTGCAGGCAATATGCCCTGGTACTGGCATACCAGTGCCTGTCTGGAGCACTGGGTACCCTTCCAGTATGATGCTCCGGAGGGCCCACCCACCCGCTTGTGTTCCTTACCTGTATTCGACTGCTTCAGGGCTTCCATGCACATGCAGGGAACGCACGGCACCTGCACGACACTCCACCAAGCAGCTGGAGCATTGTGGAGGCATCGCAAGATGCATGTGCACGCTGCATGCGTTCATGTGGTGGACGCCGGGCCCCATTGCAACTGGGATCCGGAACCCACCACTGACATGAACAGTAATAAAAATGGGCTTCCTGCTTGGGAGAAATCTGAAATTCACTTATGCTTAATTCACTTATACATTCTCCTTCCTGAAAGGGAGCTGAACAATTCATCAACACTCGTGGCATGCCTTCCACCCAGAAGCAAGCGTATGGCTGGATTCACACAACTTAGAGAGCCACACTTATTTTAATATAGCATGTTGGACTTACGTAACCCTTCAGTTACTATTTAGAGTTATCATACCTACTTACTGCCTGTAGGCTTTCATACATAATGTTAACCTCATTATTAACGTAGTTGAAGGCTAGAACAGAAAGAAGAACTGAGCATCCTTGCTTGGTCACTTGATTGCCCAAAATTTCGATGCCAAGAGATCATCCATTTATACACATTCAGAGGTGGGTTCCTACCGGTTCGCACCTATTCGGTAGAACCGGTTCGTCAAATCTACCCTACCGGTTAGAAGAGGTTCCACCAGTGGACCCAGAAAGCAGGCCACACCTACAGAAGAGGTTCCAAAAATTTTTGAAACCCACCACTGGTCCTTGGATATGATTATTCTACACTATCATGCTCATATTTATAAAACTCAGTGCCTCTGTGAAAGGTAAGGATGACTACTGTGTTTGCGGTGCAATCAGAACACTGCGTGTGTTGAAGTTATTTTAACGCAAACCAAAGATGCCTTTTAAAAATCAAGTTTACATCATATTCTTATGCATGCCAGTGCTCTGTGTGAGGTAATATAAGGTGGTTCTGACAAGTGTCATCAGCATCTTGATATCCGGTCACATGGGCGGCAAGCCACTCCCATCCAGTCACATGGGCAGCAAGCCACACCCACAGAGTAGGTTCGAACAATTTTTGAAACCCACCACTGTACACATTGTACTTTTTAAAGTCATTTTAATCTTCCAGGTTTAACACCCAAAGAGTAGATGAAGATAAGAACTTGGGGTTGAGCCAAAAACATTTTAGTCCTTTTTTTTTTCAATTTTTTTTATTTTTTTTAAATAAAAACAAGCAAAAATCATCCTCCATTACAAATTGTAGAAAGTGTGTCAATTGGTTACAAAGAACTTTCATGCATCTCTTCCACAGTCATCACCTCTGATTTTAGTCCTTAATGTTCTTAATTAGTTACCGCATTTTTGGATTATAAGATGCACCGATATATAAGACGCACCAAGATTTCGAAGAGGTAAGTAAGAAAAAAAGTTTTTGCCTTCCCCCAGCCCCCAGAAGCACTCTGCAGGCTTCAGCAGGGCTGGGGGAAGGCAAAACCATCTCCATTTTCACCAAAACGGGGACATTTTTGCCTTCCCCCAGCTCTGCTGAAGCCTGCAGAGTGCTTTGGGGGGTTGGGGGAAGGCAAAAACTCACCCATTTTGGTGAAAAACAGCCCGTTTTTTGCCCATTTTTTACAAAAATGGGATGCAGGGGCAGGGCTTCAGGAGGCAAAAAATTTCTGTATTCAGTGTATAAGATGCACCAACATTTCCATGCTCTTTTAGTGGGGGAAAAGGTGCATCTTATACTCCAAAATTATGGTAAGTGGCCTCCATAACCCATTTATCCAGAAATGCACATGACTTACAACACTCTGTTTAGCACCCGGAGTTACAATAGCCCAGAAAAAAGCGACTTTTTCATTCTTACAATCATTGTAGAGCATTACACTCATTTCCCACTGTCACGTGGTCAGAATTCAGCTACTTGGCAACTGACTCATACTTATGACGGTTGTAGTGGCCCAGGGTCACGGTGATTCCCTTTGGTGACCTTCTGACCAGCAAAATCAGTGGGCAGCCAGATTTACTTAACAAACTTGTCACTGACATATCAACCTCAGTGATTCACTTAACAACGGTGGCAAGAAAGATTTTGGCAGGACTCACTTAACAACTGTTTCACTTAGTAACAGACATCTTGGGCTCAATTACAGTCGTATGTTGAAAACTACCTGTACTAGTGCAACAAAATCTAGCTGATTTTGCTATAACCCATTCAAGCCATTTCAACTCCAGAAATGGTAATTATCAGCTGGCCTTTTTAAAGCATTTTTCTAGCCTTTTGAACATTTCAGTGGATGCACAATATTTGCATAATGGTCTCAGGGAACACATTAAGGAGACCCAGGCATCATTCTCAAAATATTGCTGAAGAAGGAATCAAATCTATGAGAAGGAATGGCTTAGACCGGACCAATAAATTTAAGGGAGAGTGACCATCTCATTCTCTTTTGCTTTGACAAACACTGGTTTGGTTCTGCAACCCAACAAGACAGACACAGACTTCAGAGGATAATCAGAACTTCAGAAAAAACAATTACTGCCAACTTGCCTTCCATTGAGGACCTGTACATTGCACGAGTCAAAAAGAGAGGCATGAAAATATTTACAGACCCCTCACATTCTGGACATAAATGGTTTCAACTCCTACCCTCAAAACGATGCTATAGAGCACTGCACACCAAGAAAAACTAGACATGACGGTTTTTTCTGGAATGCCATCACTCTGCTAAACAAATCATTCCCTCCCCACTGTCAAACCATTCACTAAGGCTGCATTACTATTACTATTAGTCTTCTCATGATTCCTATCACCCACCTCCTCCCACTTAGGACTGTAGGACTGTAACTTTGTTGCTTGTTTCCTTACAATTTATATTGATATTGATTGTTTCCTGATTGCTTATTTGTACCCTATGACTATCATTAAGTGTTGTACCTTATGATTTGTGACGAATGTATCTTGTCTTTTTATGTACACTGAGAGCATAGGCACCAAAGACAAATTCCTTGTGTGTCCAATCACACTTGGCCAATAAAGAATTCTGTTCTATTCAGCTGAAACTCTGGCATTATGCCTGCAGCTGTCCAAAGTTTAAGAACAGTCCAAAGTTTAAGGTATTTTTTTTAAGACATGATGGACTAAATTCTTAACTACATACCTAAGGAAACGAAACTGCAGGGTTGCAAAAGAACTTGTAAATAAATCAAGGCAGGAATTAACCTGCCAAGAAGATGCAAACGAGGCATGTATCATAAGCCAAGGGGAAGGACCACAAAGAAAAGGTTAAATTCCCTTTGCCATTATTTCCTGAATCTTTTTTGACTGGAACCTGCAAATGTGGCCGAATCCCAAGCACTATATTTGATGCATTAAGAGCATCCAACCTTGGCAACTTCAAGACTTGTGAACTTCAAGTCCCAGAATTCCCCAGCCAGGTTGTGAACTTAAAGTTCATAAGTCTTAAGTTGCCAAGGTTGGAGACCTCTGCGTTAGAGATTTCTGAGTTCTAAATGATTGGGGGACATGGATGGTCTAGGAACAAGGAAAATAAGAGAGAGGGGGGAGGGAGGGAGGGAGGGAGGGAGAGCGAGCTGAACAAGTAACTTAAGGTTTGATCAAATGCAGTGGTGAAATTCAATTTTTTTTTTACTACCGGTTGTGTGGGTGTGGTTTGGTGGGCGGGGAAGGGGAAGGATACTGCAAAATCCCCATTCCTGGGGAAGGATATTGTAAAATCTCAATTCCCACCCCACTCTGGGGCCAGCCAGAGGTGGTATTTCAGGTTCTCCAAATTACTCAAAATTTCTGCTACCGGTTCTCCAGAACCTGTTGAATTTCACCCCTGGATCAAAAATGTATTTTTTGTTGATTTAATGTAACCTGTTCTTTATGCCCAGAAAAAGTGGGAAACAGAGGGAGGGAAAGTTTCCACTTGTCTTAACAACAATAATTAAACATCAGATATGTGCATTAGGGCCCAAAACCTAAACACAACCCCTCCCGGGATGGCTATTGCCACAAACTGGATTAACTGACGGTTAAAATGTCCAGGAACCAAGTGGTTTTAAAACCTTCTCCCTCACCCTACCTCAATAGCTTTAATCACTTTCTAAAACCTACTGAAGTAGTAACCGTAACCACCTCTTGCCCCAGCAAATTATAGATTGCGGTCAAAACTGAGCTTTGGCCAATACTTCCAAGCGTGGCCTCCAGTTATCCATATCACATTTCCTTCCTTCCCTTTTCCATTCCTGCTGTTCTATTTATATGGGCATTGTTTTTCTGGTTAGACTTTTACAAAGGCTATGCAGTTCGGAATTGTTGAGAGAAGCCTTGAGCCCTGGGGACAGAGCAGGGTATTTACGTAAAACAACTACAGAAGGGCATCTTTGCATCTTCAAACATTGCTAACCTACGATTACAAGTAGCATAGTCAGGTAGATGACGTGGCAGGCCTTGGTGTTGCAGGATTGCAACACTCCATCACATCTGGAGGACACATGCAACTTTCTCCAACTTGCATTTTGGCATTTGCAGGCAGACCCAAAATTCTGAAGCAGCTTCTTTGATGTGAAGTGATATCAGATTAACAGAATTGGAAGGGACCTTATAGGTCATCAAGTTCCACCCCACACCCCTCCGCTCAAACAGGAGACCCTACACCATTTCTGACAGATGTCAGTCCACTCTCTTCTTGGTTGTGATGAAGCTCCCACAACTTCTGAAGGCAACTTGTGTTCCATTGGTTGATTGTTCTCATTGTCAAAAACTTCCTCCTTATTTCTAGGTGGAAACTTTCCTTGGTCAGTTTCTATCCATTGTTCCTTGTCTGGTCTTTGGGTGCTTTGGAGAATAGCTTGACCCCCTCCTTTCTGTGGCAGCCCCTCAAATATTGGAAGAATGCTCTCATGTTTCCCCTGGTCCTTCTCTTCACTAGACTAGCTATGCCCAGTTCCTGCAACCGTCCATCGTATGTTTTAGCCTCCAGTCCCCTAATCATCCTGGTTGCTCTTCTCTGCACTTTTTCCAGAGTCTCAACATCTTTTTATAGTGTGCTGACCAAAACTGGATGCAGTACTCTAGGTGTGGCCTTACTGAGGCTTTATAGAGTGGTATTAGTGCTTCATTTGATCTTGATTGTATCCCTCTGTTAATGCAAGTTAGGATTGCATTAGGTTTTTTTGGCTGCTGCCGCACACTGCTGGCTCATATTTAGCTGGTTGTCCACTAAGACTCCAAGATCCCCCTCACAGGCAGTGCACAACCAGTTTGCATGTGTACTTTTGGGTTTTCTTACCTAAATGTAGGACTTTACTGTAAGTTCAAGAAAGTCCAAGTGCTTTTTGAAAAACACTTTTGGGACAATAGTGAGCTTGATAGTTGAGAATCCGCATAAAAGTTTGCAAGGAGAATTTCAGGATAGGAATGGGAGAATTCAGGAAATGAGACTCCATTGCTGTTCCCACCTTGCCATCCCCCTTTTCTCTCCCCCCCCACCCAAAATGCTGAGCAAAGGAGCTGCTTAAATTTGGCCGTTCTGTCCCCACACATTCAACAGCTATTAAAAAGACCCCAGAAACTCCCACTAGTAAAACTGCAGGACGGTTGCTGCATTCTGAAAAAGGAAAAACACTGTGTCTATCCCAAAATTGGCTGAACAGCATTGTTTTTTAAAAAAACCTCCCCACACAAAAAACCCCACAAACTAAAAAAAGAGCCAAACCAGAAAATCCTGTTCTCTCCTTAAGTGGGACCTCACCTATGTAGTATCACCGCTTTGAATTCTCCAGCCCGAGTGACTCCCTGCTGGTGCGAAGTAGGACTGACCAAGGGCTGCGTCGAGAGCTTGAGGCTAGAAAGCAGGAGATCGTGAGTTCAAGTCCTGACATAGCCATGAAAGCCACTGGGGTGACCTTGGGCCAGCAGTCACTCTCTCTCTCTCAGCCCAAACCAAAAATAGGAGGAGGAAGGGGTGTGGATATGTTCTCTGTCTTGAGTGATTTGTGAAAGTAATAAAGGCAGGATAGGAATGAATGAATGAATGAATGAATGAATGAATGAATGAATGAATGACCAAATCTACTACCCATTCACTCTAGGACTGTGATCGCGAACCTATGGCATGTGTGCTGGAAGTGGCACGCAAAGCCATCTCTCTGGGCATGCCAGCTGCCGCTCGTTGCTTTACTGGGTTCCAGTGCACACATGCACACCGGCCAGCTGGTCTTTGTGCATGCGGAAGCTGTGAAAACTGGAAAAGCAGCTCCCTTATGCGCATGTGCATGCTGGGAAGCTGAGTTTCTGGTTTCCGGCATGCACATGCATGCTGGCCAGCTAGTCTTCCCACATGCATGTGTGCCAGAAACCGGAAAACCAGGTGACAGGCACATATGCCCACATTGGAAATCAGCTGAGTCCCAGAAGCTCAGCCGATTGGTGCACGCATGAGCGCCGGGGGAACTGCACTTCCAGTTTCCAACTCTCCCGCGCAAGCGTGCACACTCCCGTTTCTCTAGGACCTTGGACAAGATGCTGCGGTAGTGTGCCTTAATTCCACATCTGTAAAAGGGAAGACTAACATTCAATATTGTAGAACTGTGATACAGACAACACTTCTTTGCTTCATCTACCCAAAATTACCGCTGTAATTTATCACACAGTTTCACTCAGCTAGAGGTGAAAGAAGAGAGTGTCATTTTCTCTCCCACCAGAACTGAAAACTGACAAAGGAATGCTCCATGATGGGTCAGGTGTGGGTATGTCAAGGGAGGGTCTTGGGATAGATCTTCACGTCATTAACAAGCTCAAGTCCTAACAGAGGACCTAAAAGCTGTTAAGGTAATGTCTGAGTATACACTGTTGGCAGTTAAAATCCACCCCTCTGCTAGAAAACTGAAATATCCTGGGGAATATTGAAAAGGCAGAATATTATATTTCCCTGGATGTGAAAAGGGAGAAACATTTTTTTAAAGACAGAGTAGCTCCCTACAGCTTCTTGCCCACCCACCCCTTCGTCAATGACCTATTAAAGCCTGAACTAGTCTACATTACATAATAAAGGTAGGATCAGCCTTCCACGGAAACTCACCACATGGCATCTGGAAACTCAATCAAACTTGGGACTCAAAACACCGCCTAGAGAGTTGTCCCTGCATGGCCCTATGGGAGCCTGACAACCAATCAGAATACATTTGTTACACAGGAACAGGAAACAGAGAGGTGGGGCCGAGCAGAGTATAGAAAAACCAGTAAGCTCCTTCTTCTCCCTCTTCTGTTCTTCACCCAACATCTGGAAGCATGTGATCCCCCGTTTCTGTTCAGGAGCTCAAACCATGTGGTCCTGTCCACCATTAAACCATCTTTCCAAGCAGCCTCCAAGTTTCCAGTGTCTTTTTCCTCACTTGGAACTGAACCCAGAAGGACATTTCTTCCAACAATACATAGTCCTCAACTTACAACAGTTCATTTAATAACTGTTCAAAGTTACAACAACACTGAAAAATGTGACTTATGAGTGTGTCATGTGATCAAAATGCAGACATTGGCAACTGGTTCATATTTATGACGGTTGCCGTATCCCAGAGTCACATGATCCCCTTTTGCAACCTTCTGACAAGCTAAGTCAATGGGGAAGGCAGATTCACTTAATAACCGTGTTAGTTTGCAACTGCAGGGATTCACTTAACAACTGCGGCAAGGAAGATCGTAAAATGGGGCAAAATTTGCTTAACGAAAATCTCACTTAAGAACAAAAATGTTGGGCTCAATTGTGATCGTAAGTCAAGGACTATTTGTATGGCAGTTCCGAGTAAGGTGGTGGTGGTTGTTGTTGTTTTTGCAAAGGCAGAATACAAATGATAAATATTAATTATTATTGTTGTTATTATTATTAATTTTGATATTCTATCCCTTCCTAACTACACACCAAGCTAAACCCTCAATACAGACCAGCTTGAAAAACCAGGCAGAAAACCAAACAGAACAAAAAATAAATAAAAACAGGACAAAGGAGTTAAGGACAGAAAGCAGGGGGGGAGGGGAGGAGGAGGAACTCTTTTGAGAATAAGAGATTTCTCAGCTGTTCCATTGGAGGCTTATTTCTGATAGTTGTTTGCTTATCTATATTTTGAGCAACATGGAGCTGCTTCAGGAGCCTGGAAGAGGCCAGGATGAGCCCTGGTCCCCCCCCCCCCCCCAACCAGTCTTCTGTTTAGCAAAGGTTTCAAAGAATGAGGATGTGGAGGGGAGACAGACAGAGGAGCAGATAAGATAAGAGGGGAAAAGACGTGCTGGAATCCACCTGCTTGCCTTCTCTAACCAACTCTGACAAACAGGAATCTGCTGCAGGCAGAAAAAAGAGGATGAGATAGAGAAGATCTGGAAACTTCATTTTTAACTGCTTGGAGTGAAGTTTCAGGATTCACCAAGCCATCCTCCACCTCTGCAGCACTGCCTGGATTAAACCTTTCCTTTTGTTATGCTGACCCAGCCACTGGGCTTTTCAAACCATGGTTTGCCTTGCGCAAAGGAAGCTAAGGTAAAAGGTAAAGGTTTCCCTCACTCATATGTGCTAGTTGTTCCCGACTCTAGGGGGCGGTGCTCATCTCCGTTTCAAAGGAAAAGAGCCAGCGCTGTCCGAAGACGTCTCCGTGGTCATGTGGCTGGCATGACTCAATGCCAAAGGCACACGGAATGCTGTTCCCTCCCCACCAAAGGTGGTCCCTGTTTTTCTACTTGCATTTTTATGTGCTTTTGAAATGCTAGGTTGGCAGAAGCTGAAACGAGTAACGGGAGCTCACTTCATTATATGGTTCTGGGGATTCAAACCACCAAACTGCAAACCTTTCTGATCAAGCTCAGCGTCTTAGCCACTGTGCAGATGGGAATGATGACTTCTTTCTGTTGAGTAGAGATGACTTAATTGCAAGCTTGCACCCTAATGAAAGGAGTGCAAAGAAGGAAGAGTCACAAGGCTTCAGGCCAAATGGGCAATCCACACTGTGCCTCCTGTGTAAATAGAATGCAGTTACTTTCAAAGCAACACATGATAAAGCATTCCTGTTGGTGTCAGAAGAGTGCCATTGTTCCTCCCTCCCATTCATTACAAAGCACACCATTCCTCATTCAGAGGGACAAGGGGGAGTCCAGGAGGAGCCTGGGAATCCTGCCATGCAATACAATCCATCAAAAAGGCCAGAAATTACCTCTTAAGAAGCCACCTGTTCTTAACTTGGATTATCGAAGTGCCACCTTTATAACCAGCTGCGGTTCCTTCTTGCAGACTTGATGAAAGAGAGATCTAAAGTTCTCGCCTTCTATTGGTTCCATGGGAAAAAAGGGACTAAGCAGTACATCATCATCATCATCATCATTATACAATTGTATCACAGTGGCGAGTTGTTTTGCCAGATTTGGCATTGATTATTAGTCGGGCCCCACTCAGAGGCCTAGGACGTCGTAATGTATTTTCGTAATATGCGTGCAGATCCAAGCAGTGCGGCTTTTTGCATTTGACTGATGGTGATTTTGTCAATTTTTAACTGTTTTAAATGTAATTCCAGTGCTTTTGGAATAGCACCCAGTATGCCGATTACCACTGGAATTACCACTGCTGGTTTGTGCCATAATCGTTGAATTTTGATTTTTAAGTCCTGGTATTTCACAATTTTTTCATATTCCTTCTCGTCGACCCTGCTGTCATCATTTAACTAATGATAGGATACTTAATATCGAGGGACATGATTTGGTATATGGCTGGCATGCTTACCTGTTATACAACAAAAAAGTGGACATAAATTTTAAAAGTCATATTTTAAGGAATGCTTTATTGCGGGTTTGGAAAAAATATCAATACAAATTAAATGACAAGATACCCATGTGGGCAATTCCTAGACACGCAATAGAAAATATGAACATAGCACAAAAACAGGATAGAATTACTTACAGACAGCTTCTTACCCTAGGAAGGGGGGTATTACAACTAAAACCCTTAGATGTATTAAAAGAGGAAAGGGTAATTCAAACGTGGTTCCAGTACGGGCAGTTACAGGCCAGGTGGAAAACAGATCAAAAAATTGGTTTCATGCAAGTTGAGGATAATCTATTTAAACAAATAAGAGATCAAAGTTTAATGCATATTAAGAGGATATATAATGTATTAGTACAGATGGATTCCAAAACAGAATTAATTAAAGATTGTATGATAAAGTGGGCTCAAAATATTGAAGAACCAATAATGCTGGACACACGGGAAAGAATCTGGGTAAGAAATGTGAAATTTACACAAGCCCAAAAACTGAGAGAAAATTTTTACAAGATGTTCTATAGATGGCATTTAGATCCTAAAAAGTTGGCTTCTATGTATTCGAATTTACAACCCAAATGTTGGAGATGTGGTTCTCTCGATGCTACATATTTCCATATATGGTGGACTTGTCAAAAGGTTAAGGCATTTTGGATAAAAATATGGTGGATTATACAAAATATTCTTTAAAAAAGGATAAAGTTTACTCCTCAGTTATTCTTGTTAGGTATAATTACTGACTGTACAGCGGTAGAGATCAACTTGATTTTGCACTTAATAACGGCAGCAAGACTGTTGGTGGCGCAATACTGGAAGAAGGAAGACCTGCGTACAATCCAAGAATGGACATTGAAAGTCACAAATTTATCTTAAAGACCACTCAAATGAGAGATATAAATGAGACTGGAAAAAATGGATTGACTATATACAAAATAAATATGGGACTAAGAAATTCCAGATAGCCTATGCTTAAGATCAGGAATGATTTAAATTCTTTAAAGTTAGTTTAGCAAGGAGGAGCTAAGTTCAATGTAAAGATGTTATTAATTTCTCATCCCTTGTTTTTTTCCAATATATCTTAGACTGTGTTTGTTAAAACTCTATACCGTGTACGGGTTCTGGGAAGCCGGGGCGGGGTAGGTTGTGCGGGGTCGGGGGGGAGGGTGGGGGGGGAGGGATATATAACAGGATAGATGAGAGGTGTTAGATTTCAATGTATCTGACACCACATGTATACTGTTCCCCCCCACCTTTTTTTCTTTTCTCTTTCTTTATTTTACATTCTTACTACTATTACTATTATTACTTTTCCTTTAAAAATAGGATAGGCTAAGCATATTGACATGTAACGGAAATACACCAAGGAGAGGTGGAGTGGGAAAGAAGAAAGATGGGCAGAGAGGGATGGGAGAGAGGGTGGGGGGGGGAGATGAGAAGGATGGGGGGGAGTGGATTGTGGAGAGAGGAGTGGTAGAGTGGGAGGGGAAGTAGAGTAGAGGGGGATGATGGAAGGAAGATAGAAAGTTGGAGGGTGGTAGAAGAAAGAGGTGTATGGAGAGCAGAAGAGCTATAATGGGTTTCTATTTTGGGGGGCATTGTTTACAAGAGGAACTGATGTAACTATTATTTAATACTAGATGATATGGGCTATGTATAGTATACATGTGAGTGTGTGTTATGAAAAGAAAAGAAAATATTTCAAAACTGTAAAAAAAAAAAAAGAGCGGTTTTCAGAAGAGGCCATCGGTCAGGAAGCATAAGGTGAGCTGGAAATTGGGGGGTTGCCAGTACCGAGACTGGTGGTAAATCAGAACTCGGTCTGGAGACAGAGAGAGAGAGACGTTGTGACGCCATAAGAGGAAGATATTGGTTCATTCCATATTCCTTAAGTCAGATGTGGGAAGAATGTTGGTTTAGTGTGAACAGTCTATGCAGTGATCTATGCTTGTTCAACTGCTGCTGTTTGACTTCTCTACCGTGAGAATGGCAAACCTGTAGCTGTACAACTGGGGTGCTCTCCAAATAAGTTGGGCTGACTTATACAGCTAGTCCTTAACTTAGTTCATTTAGAGACTGTTGGAAGTTACAACAGCTGTGAAAAAGTGACTTATGACCAATTTCCATCCTAATGACTGTTGTTACATCCCCATGGTCCTGGGATCAAAATTCCAAAGGTCATAAAATGCGGTGGGGGGGACTCCCTTAACACATTTCTCCCTTAACAACTGAAATTTCGGGCTCAATTGTGGACATGAGTCGAGGACGTCCTGTATTTGCTCCAACTAGTGTGATCAGTGGGAAGAGATATGATAAGAATTGTAGCCTAAAACAGATCCAAGCGCTGAAGAGAGGGGGGTTACATTTGGTACCTGGAGAACATCTCCAGCCTTATGGAGAAAATTTCCAAATTGCAGAAAATTGGCACAGAAGTACTCCAAAAATTGGAAGCCTTTGAATTTAGGCTCCAGGCGTTGGAGAACTGGATCAGCTCCCAAGAAAAGGAGAAGGTAAGAAATTGTTATAGATAATACATTGTAATTTATAGATGTTGGTGCCCATTGGAGAGATAGAATAGGGATATATATATATATATATATATATATATATATATGTATGTATGTATGTATGTATGTATGTATGTATGTATGTATGTATATGTATATATGTATATATGTATATATGTATATGTATATATGTACATATGTACATACATACATATATGTACATACATATACATATATACATATGTATATATATACATACATACATACATACAGAGAGAGAGAGAGAGAGAGAGAGAGACAGAGAGAGAGAGAGATAGAGATAGATAGATAGATAGATAGATAGATAGATAGATAGATAGATAGATAGATAGATAGATATAGAGATAGAGATGATATAGATATAGATCGATGGATGGATGGATGGATGGATGGATAGATAGATAAACAGAAACAGATAAAAAAGAAGGATGGAGGGAGAAAAACAGAGAGAGAGAGAAAGAAGGAGAAAGAAAAAAAAGAAAGCAAAATAGAAAGAGAAGGAGGGAGGGAGAGAGAAAGAGAGAAGAGAAAAAGAAAGAAAAAGAAAGAGAAGGAGGGAGGGAGGAAGAGAGAGAGAAAGAGAGGGAGGGAGGGAGGCTGCTGGCCACCCAGAGTGCGCAGGCAGCAAAGGAAACCCACGTAGTGGCCGCCGCTGCCCTCTGCCTATGTGCCTCGAGGAAGTTGAGCAGCAGCACCAAGAAGTTTCCCTGCAAAGAACAGCCAAAAGAGAGATGTGGTGGAGCTTCCAGATTCAAGAAAGACGTTCTGGGAGGAGGCGCCAATGTTGTGACGATATGGACGTCGTTCTCGATGCCGCTGGATGGTCCAATGGGACCTAAACCATCCCACAGAGATGGTGAACAGAAAGAATACGTCTTGCTGATCTCAGGGACATCGCAAAGTCCCTGATCTATCCAATAGAAGTTCTTCAAGCCAACGACAAAAAATCCAGCCATTAGGCTGATAAATTTGGGGCAGCTGCAAAATGGAAGGATACCGAAAGAGAAAGTGTTTCCAGCTGGTGAAGAATTTTTACTGTTTTAAAAGAGACTGCCTATAAAAAAACTTAAAGTTAATTTAAATTTGAGAACAGAAGAAATAAGCAGCAGAATTAAGCTTTGAATGGTTTTGGACAGTGGATTATCTTACGTTTTAAATGTTATGTTCATGGATGGAATTTATGCAAGCCTTTTAAAATGAATGGATTAAGTTTCCTTCTTCTATTTTTTTTCTTTTATTATTATTCTTTGTAACCTTTGTAATCCTTTGAAGTATATCTTTAACCAGAGAAAAGTAAAAATAAGATCTTATTGTGAATTTATGCTTAATCTTGTAAAAACCTTCCAAGTCAGAGCAGCAGTGTTTGTCAGCTGGAGATAATGGCACAATTTCAACAGCAGAAACAAACTTTAAGCCTGCAAAAGATATTGTTAGAAATTCAGAAATTATCAAACACATTTGAGAGGATGGAGAAAAAATTGGAAAACCTAGAGCATCTAACAGTAAAATATGATGAAGAAGTTGGAGATGTTTATCAAGTGGAAAAAGTGGAGGTTAGAGTCCTAAAAACTGAAGAGGAAAAAGAGCATAAAGACATTAAATTTGCTGATATCTATGGAGATTGGTCTGTGTCTGGAAATGGAAAGAGTGCAACACTGAAAGAGGAATTAAATGGAGGGGACCTCTACCCCGGATGGCAAGATACAGAAGAAGAAAAAACAAAAGAATTTATGGATTTAAAGAGAAATTTTATTAGCAACATCATTGGTAACACTACTGACAATTAATGATGAGGTGATTAAGGAAACAAAAGAAGGGCATCAAAATTACATGAGAGACTTAATAAGCAATGAGTTGCTAAGTGGTTACCATATAAATTTGATTAAGGAGATGATTAGAGGACTGATACCCAAATGGCAGAAGACATGAGACTGTTTTGCTACTGGAAAGATACAGGTTGATAGATGGAAGTGTATAATATAAAACTAGTTAAACTTAGTGAAATTTAGTGAGAATAGATATAGTCAAATAAATAATTGATAATGATAATAATGTATACATATGTATTGTTATGATAAGTAATAATTGGATATGAATATTGAATGGTACCCATGAAAGGAAGATTAGAAATCTTTTTATATATAAAGGCTAATAAAAATAACTAAGATAAATTTAGTTAAGTTTTGATTATTTGGGGGGGAAATGTTATGATACAGGATACAGTCAAATAAAAGAGGGATAATGATAACTATATATATATATAGAATATATATATATTCTGTGAACAGTCTATGCAGTGATCTATGCTTGTTCAACCGCTGCTATTTGACTTCTCTACCATGAGAATGGCATACCCGTAGCTGTACAACTGGGGTGCTCTCCAAATAAGTTGGACTGACTTATACAGCTAGTCCTTAACTTAGTTCATTTAGAGACTGTTGGAAGTTACAACAACTGTGAAAAAAGTGACTTATGACCAATTTCCATCCTAATGACTGTTGTTACATCCCCATGGTCCTGGGATCAAAATTCCAAAGGTCATAAAATGGGGGGGGGACTCCCTTAACACATTTCTCCCTTAACAACTGAAATTTCGGGCTCAACTGTGGACATGAGTCGAGGACGTCCTGCATTTGCTCCAACTACTGTGATCAGTGGAAAGAGATATGATAAGAATTGTAGCCTAAAACGGATCCATGCGCTAAAGAGAGGAGGGTTACATTTGGTACCTGGAGAACATCTCCAGCCTTATGGAGAAAATTTCCAAATTGCAGAAAATTGGCACAGAAATTCTCAAGAAATTGGAAGCCTTTGAATTTAGACTCCAGGCGTTGGAGAACCGGATCAGCTCCCAAGAAAGGGAGAAGGTAAGAAATTGTTATAGATAATACATTGTAATTTATAGACATAGAATAGTGGGGGAGACTGTTGGAAGTTACAACAGCTGTGAAAAAAAAAAGACTTATGACCAATTTCTACCCTAATGACTGTTGTAGCTTCCCCATGGTCCCGGGATCAAAATTCTAAAGTTTGGCAACTGACTCATATTTATGACGGTTGCAGTATCCCGATGGCACGCGATCCCCTTTTGCCACCTTCTGACAAGCAAAGTCAATGGGGAAGCCAGATCCCCTTAATGCAATAACCGCAAGGGACTGTGGAAGGAAGGTCATGAAATGGGGGGGGGGAAACTCCCTTAACACATTTCTCCTTTAACAACTGAAATTTTGGGCTCAATTGTGGACAGGAGTCGAGGACTTCCTTTATTTGCTCCAACTACTGTGATCAGTGGGTAGAGATACGATGAGAATTGTAGCCTAAAACAGATCCAAGCGCTGGAGAGAGGGGTGGGTTACATTTGGTACCTGGAGAACTGCTCCAGCCTTATGGAGAAAATTTCCAAATTGCAGGAAGCTTACAAAGAACTTCTCCAAAAATATCAAGATTTGGAACTTAAATTCCAGGCCCTGGAGAACCGGATCAATCGCCAAGAAAAGGAGAAGGTAAGAAATTGCTATAGCTAATAAATTGTAATTTATAGATTTTGGTGCCCATTGGAGAGACAGAAAGGGGGGGGGAGAAAGAGAGCGTGAGAAAGAAAAATAAAGAGAGGGAGGGAGAGAAAGAGAGAGAGAGAAAGAGAAAAAGAAAGAGAGGGAGGGAGGGAGGGAGGGAGAGCTTTGTTCAAGATCAACCCATTGAGTTTCATGGCCTAGAATGGATTTGAATCCTGTCCTGATGCTTCTATCCCATTACAAATAATCCTCAACTTACAGCCATTCATTTTAGTGGCTATTCGAAATTACAAGGGCACAGAAGTGACTTAGGACCATTTTTCCCACTTACGATCATTGCAGCCTCCCCCTGGAGAGGGGATCAAAATTCGGACAATTAGCAACCGGTTCGCATTTATGTCCCAGGATCAGGCGGTCACCTTTTGGGACCTTCTGACCAGGAAAGTCACTTACTAACTCAACAACTGCAGTGATTCAACTGACAGGTGTGGAAAGAAAGGTTGTAAAATGGAGGGAAACCCATGGAAGAGATGTCTTGCTTAACCACAGGAATGTGGGGCTCCACTGTAGTCATAAGCTGAGGACTATCTGAAGGCAACACCAGAGGTGGGTTGCTGCTGGTTCGGCCCGGTTCAGCCAAACCGGTAGGCCTGGGTCGCAGAAACGTCAGTGACCCACGCCTGCCATGCCCCCGCACCAGTTCCTAAATATCTAATACTGTACAGTACACATGCTTTTGATCACACTCCCTCAACTTGTACATAATTGTTCCTTTAATCATACACCCCACATTTGGTACGTTTACTCTGCATTGAAGATATATGAAGAAAACGTTTTACGTTTACTGTTTGCTAAAGTCGTTCTTCCATAAAAATAGCATTTATTATATTAGCATTCTGACATTTTATATACACATAACCAGAATGAAATAGTGACTGTTACAAAAAGGTGACCTGTTAGTGTCTTATTATGTAATTATGGAGTGTTCATTCATTATATAGTTATGTTCCCATTGACTTGATGAGCTTTGTAAGAGAAGAATTCTCGACCATCCGGGAGAGGGGCCGCAAAACTGTGGTGACTGGCAGTGGAACTTAAGGGCGTGGGCACTGAGCTCCAAGAAGCAGATGCCAGGACACTCCATCCCCTACCCCACCTGCCACCCCCAAATTGTACCCCACCATGAAATGCGCATCTTAATAAAGCCACCACATGGGTTTCCTTTGCTGCCTGCGCACTCCGAGAGGCCAGCAGCCAAGCTGGCAAGTCAGCAATCGGCCGGCTGCCTCAAATATGCCACCCTGTGTCCTCGCCCTGCTCCTGCATCCTTGCCTGACTGTGCTGCCCTCTCGCTTTTCTTCCTGTCTCCTCCAGCCAATGGTGCTGGCCAGGAGAAAACAGGCAGCGAATATGTAGAGGAGGAGGAGGGCGGGTGGCTCTGCGATGTGCACCGGGGAACTGGGAAGGAAAGCATTTTCAGATGGCAGTGCATGCTGGAACCACCCGAAACACGATGCACCTGTTTGACCTCTGCACACGTCCTTTTTGGAATCGGGGAGGGGATTGTAGTGCTACAGCCCAAAATCGCTTTCATTGAAAAGGCTTTCATCATAGTTCCCCGGGCAGCTTCGGGAATCAGGCTCCGACCGAGGCAACAAAGACATTAGCCAGATAAATACTGATGGATGCTGCTGGGAAAGAGGCAGAAAGGGTCTTTTTCCTGATTTCCTTCCCCAAAGTTAAGATGCGTCTCATACTCTGAAAAATACGGTACGATCATTGCAGCCTCCCTCTGGAGAGGGGATCAAAATTCAGACACTTAGCAATTGCTTCGTATTTACGTCCCAGGATCAGGCGGTCACCTTTTGGGACTTTCTGACCAGGAAAGCCACTTACTAACTCAACAACTGCAGTGATTCTACTGACAGGTGTGGAAAGAAAGGTTGTAAAATGGAGGGAAACCCATGCAAGAGATGTCTTGCTTAGCCACAGGAATGTGGGGCTCCATTGTAATCATAAGCTGAGGACTATCTGAAGGCAACACCAGAGGTTGGTTGCTGCTGGTTTGGCTTGGTTCAGCCAAACCGGTAGGCCTGGGTCGCAGAACCGTCAGTGACCCACGCCTGCCACGCCCCCGCACCAGCTCCCTCGCCGCCACTGGGTGGCCACCATTTTGGTTTTTAGTGACTGCATATGCGCAGTTCACTGTAAATTTTTCTGCGCATGCACGAAGAACAATCTACATTGAACAGTGCAGGCACAGGAGGGGGCGGGGGGTTGCAAACCGGTAGTAAAATCGGCAGCAACCCACCCCTGGGCAATACCCTTCGCAGTTCGGTTTGCAGAATTGTTTGAATGAAATCGGAGAATGTTTCACCTGTTTATCCTCTCTCCACTACAAAAATTAAACCCCGAATGGCATTGCTGGCAAGAATTGTGTTCTTCAACTCAAGTCCTCTTTTTTTGGCAGCCGAGCCCGTTTGAAGAAATTATGGAGGATCCTCTACAGATTGAAGCAGATCCCCAGCCATGTATGACAACAACCATAAAGAAAAGTCCTCGTAGCTGGTGGGCCTGTATTCGGAGTGAGTACCTCGTGGTCCCTCTGTGCTGACCATGACCCCCGCCCCCCGCTTTCTTGGCTTGGACGTCACGTAGAAGTCACATCCAATCGGTCCCACTGATTAGCCTGGATTTTGTAAACAAGAGGATTTTTTCTTCTTCCTAAAAAAAATGGATTTCCGCAATCTCTTTCTTCTTTGCAGGAATGAAGATTGACTCTGACTCTGTAAACCCCACAGGGGAGGAAGACAAGAGCAGTTGTCAGACGGGGCCATCGATCGGGAAGCATAAGGTGAGCTGTCTTAACACATTTTCTATCCTTTTATTTCCAATTTCCTTTTTGTTCTCTAAGCATTGGTAAAACACCTCCCATATTGTATAATAATGAGACCGTTCTTTCTCCTTAATTGCCAATGTTAGTCTATTCATTTCTGCACATGGCAATATTTTCCTAATCACCACCTCTTCAGTAGGAATTTCTTCGCTTTTCCAATATTGTGCAAATACAATTCTAGCTGCAGTTAATATATGAATGATTGTGTATTCTCTTTATTATAAGTTTCAGGTAATACCCCCAACAAAAATATTTCTGGCTTTAACACAATGCGTTGATTTATCATCTTTTCCAATCATATCTTTATCTTAGCTTCTCCATAGGTCCACCACAAGAAAAGAATCCGATACAGCAAATTTGTACAGATGTTCTCCAGTGCACTGCTCGGAGAGTCCAAGTGTGGGTTAACACAGCCTATCTGCCCTTGGACTGAGTGATGTTTTTTGTTGACCAGGCCTCCCTTTGCCTCTGCATGTTCAGTTTGAAAACTCAGTCCGCCTGTTGGGATTTTTTTGGGAGTGCTCCAGTCCGAGGTCAGATAGGCTGGAAGTTTTCCCACATTGGACCATGTTGCACATCTGTATTTTTGAAGAATTGTCTGAATATTTGAAGAACTGTCTGCTTTGACTACTGTGGAGGTTTGAGTCGCGCTGAGAGGGCACCCGGGCTTCCCCTGCAGCTGCTGGTCGCAAGCGCTCCAGGGAATTGCGAACTGCTCGTCCAGCGGCTGCTGGCGAGCGGCGGGGGCGGTGGGAGGCCACCCCAACCAGAGTCCAGGGTCTCACCCCCCAGCCGCCGTACAGGGAGCTTGCAGGCCTCTTCGCCGCTGGCTAAGGCGGTTTCCCAATCTGCCCGGCAACAGCGGCGACGGTTGAGCGTTTTGCGCGCTTTTCTATCTGAGGCGGCGAAAAGTGGCAGGAGGCAGCTGCACGCGCACCCGCCGCCATTTTGAGTGCTCCGGAGCGAGGCCGAGGCGCAAGGAGGACGCTCATCTTGTGGGAGAGCGAAGGTCTTCGGCAGCCTTGCTCGTGGGCGAGCGAAGATATCAGGCAGCCTCAGCGGAGAGCCATTCGGCCCTCAGTGACCGCAGAACGCCGCAGGGAGGCTTGGGAGCCAGCTAGTCTCCCCCTCCGAAGAAGATAAGTCTCGGGGCTCCGAGGGCGGTGGGAGGAAGGAATCCAGCCTCCTGAAGAGTCTGCAAGCGTCATTTGAGCCATTTGGCCAGCGTGTGTGCCCATCCCAGCACCAGCAAGCTTCCAGGCCCCGTGGGTGCCCTGAGCATGGCAGAGGAATGCAGGGAGGCCTTAGGGGAGCAGGCAGGGCCCTCCAGCAAGCACAGCAAGCTGGATCCCTCAGCTAAAAAAGGCAAAGGGCACAAGGGCTCTAGTGACAGGTCTTCCCCAGGGACTGCAAGAGCCACAGTGGAACCCAGGGAGGTATCTAGGCCCCATCAGGTGGCAGAACCTAACCCTAACAATCGCAGCAGGGATATATCTTCCCCTGGTCGAGAGGCCCAATCCCCTGGGGACAGTGAATTCCTTTCTGGGGATGATTATAGGTCCAGGGACCCCTCTCCAGAAGCCTCTTGGGGGTACCCTGACTCCCCTAGCTCTTCCATGGGGGGGGGAACGTGATTCCATCCAGGATTCCCCGCGTGAGGAGGGTGAGTCCAGCTCAGGCAGGGCTGGCCACCGCAGGCCTAGCAAGCAAAAACTAAAGAAGGGTAAAAGTCCTGCTCTCTCGGATGAGATGAGAGAGGTGATCTCCTTGGCCATTTCCCAAGGGATAGCTGAAGGAATCAAGCATAGGGGCTCCCACAAGTCCAAGGCCCCCAAGAAAAAAACACCAACCCAAGGCTTCCACCTCTAAAGAGCCTGCGTCCTCTTCTGGCTCATCCAGCTCATCTCATTCTGACTCTTCCAGTTCTGAGCAGGAGGAGGGGGAAGTTTTCATTCTATCTGAAGACGAAGACATTACCCCTGACAAACCGGCCTTCACTGGCCTGTTCAAGTCGTCTTTATTTAAATCCATCCTGCACAAAGCTATGACGGCTACGGATCTAGGCCCCTCATCCAAGCCTGAGGCTGCTCAGGCTTCTACATCCAAGGATCACAAGCATGGGCTGTTCAAAGAGACAGTATCAGCGCCTGAGGTCATCCCTGTACCTGACCTCTTTATGGATGTGGTGCAGCGCCAGTGGCTACAACCAGGCACGCTAACCAACCCCAGTGGGGGTGACAGGGCACTGTATGCCCTGGAAGGGAAGATGGAAGACATCCTGAAATTTCCGGAAGTAGATGCCCTGGTAGTGTCCCTAACATCCAACTCAAACCTGCCGGCTGAGCTCCTAGGAGGACTGAAGGCAGAGGATAAGAGGTCGGAGAAGGCGTGCCAGAAAACACACATGGCGTCTGCCTGGGCCATTAAGGCATCCACCTTGGCTTCCTTCTTTATCAGCGCTACCTTATTTTGGCTGCGGCAGCTCAGATCTAAGCCGCCCCCCAGGAAGTCTAGATGGTGTCATGAGCTGACTAAAATTATTACTGCTGTCGAGTATTCGGCGGACGCCTCTTTGACAGCTGCGAAATTTTCATCCAGGGCCCTCGCCTCCAATATCACTTCCCGCCGCCTCCTATGGCTTCGGCACTGGCAAGCCGAAATGAAAGCCAAATGGAAGCTGGCATCGGCTCCCTTTAAGGGAGGCCTTTTGTTCGGAGATGCTCTGGACATGTTTGTCATCGAAACTAAAGACAAACGTAAAATTCTTCCTGCAACTCTTAAGAGAGGCGAACGTAAGGGGGCGGGTTCCTTCTGTAAGAGGCCTTACAGGAATCAAGACTCAGGGCAATCTTCTCACCCTTCCTCCTACCAGAGACCCTTTCCAACAGGGGGGGATAGACACTAGGACAGATCCTCCTTCAGATCTCGTGCTAATCAATCCCAGTCTTCCTTTCGGAGGCCATTCCGAGGAGGCAGACACAATAGTGGTAGCTCCCATCCCTTTCTCAAGGGAAAGTGACAGTCACAGGGGTCCTCCCATCGGGGGTCGGCTGCGGCTGTATGCCGACAGGTGGGAGGAGATAACATCGGACAAGTGGATCCTCAACACCATTCGGAGGGGCCTTGTCCTGGACTTTCTAACCTTCCCCCAGAGGAAGTTTCTTCGTTGCCCCACTCCAGGAACCCAGAGAAGAGGGATCACATGAGAGCAGAAATTCGCCACCTCCTTCAGATAGAGGCGATAGAGCCAATCCCCAGGGGTCAGGAGGGGAGGGGGTTCTATTCCATCCTCTTCCTTGTGCCCAAGAGCTCAGGGGGGTGGAGGGCCATCTTGGACCTCAAAAACCTGAATCAGCATCTGGCTTACAAGATGTTCAAGATGCAGTCACTCCACTCCATCCTGGACTGTGTGAGGGAGGGGGACCTATTGACCTCAATAGATCTCAAAGAGGCCTACCTGCATGTCCCCATCCATGCGGCCCACAGGCGGTTCCTGAGGTTCTGTTCAGAAGGGAAGCATTATCAATACAAGGCGCTTCCCTTCATCTGCGCCCAGAACGTTCACCAAGATACTGGCAGTGTTAGCGGCCCATCTCCGCAGCCATCCAGTCTGTCTGGAATGTTATTTGGACAATATAATTATTAATTCTCTCACCACCGAGCAGGCTCACCGCGATGTCTCACTGACTGTACAGATGCTCCAGGAACATGGTTTCTCTGTCAACATGGAGAAGAGCCAGTTCCGGCCATCCACCTGTATACAGCATCTGGATGCAGTCATCAGCTCCACCTCCTGCCAGGTATTTCTGTCTCCAGACCGATTGCTCAACCTGAAACGCAGAGTGAAGCACTGCAGCCTTGCCAGGTCGGTACCAATCATCCAGCTGTCTCAGCTCCTGGGGATCATGATATAATGCTTGAAAGTGGTCCCCTGGGCTCGGCTCCACGCCAGGGAGCTGCAGTGATTTCTGCTGCCCATGCAGAGGGCAAAGATCAGCAACTCCCACAGGCGTGTGCGGCTCCCGCGGAAGGTGATCCGATCTCTGGCCTGGTGGAGGTCCAAGGCAGTCAGGAAGGGCTGCCTCTTCAAAGAGCCAGAAAGACTCGTGGTCACCACGGACGCCAGCCTTCTGGGGTGGGGAGCCCATTGTCAAGGTCACCTTGCCCAAGGCCAGTAGACTCAGAGGGAGGCTGCCCACAGCATCAACTGGCTGGAATTAAGGGCAGCCCGACTCGCTCTGCGAAGGTTTGCCAGTCTCGTAAAAGGGACTCACGTACTGTTAATGACAGACAATGTGGCGACCAAAGCCCATATAAACAGTCGGGGGGCACTCGCTCGAGGGCTCTGATGCTCTGAAGCTCTGGGCGGGTGGGCCGAACATCATCTGGCTTCTCTCAGTGCAGATCACATCTCAGGCACCAGCAACCAGGAAGCAGACTGGCTGAGCTGCCAACACATTGACCACTCAGAGTGGTGCCTGTACCCGGGCCTGTTCCAGCAGATCGTGAGGAGATTCGGCAAATCGCAAGTAGACCTGCTTGCCACACACACCATCTCCCACATTTCTTCAGCCGTTACCACTCACGCCTGGCGGAAGGGACAAGCGCACTGAGGTCCGTGTGCCCTCAGGGACTGCTATACGCGTCTCATTCCTCAGGTGGTGAACAAGCTCCTGGCCGAAAGAGCAGACCTCCTCCTGGTGGCTCCCTTTTGGCCCCGAAGGCCCTGGTACACAGACTTGGTCAGTCTCTCAGTCCAGAGACTGTGGCAAATTTCTCAGGACCAAATCTCCCTCAGCCAAGGGGCCATCAGTCATCCAGAGCCCCAGTGGCTACAGCTAGCCGTTTGGCACTTGAGGGGGAACTCCTGAGGAAACAGAAATTCTCTGACCAGGTCATTTGAACAATTCAAGCGTCCAGGAGACCATCTACTACCAGAATCTACGATGCCACCTGGGCTGCCTTCTCTCTGTGGTGCAAGGCTAGAGACATTGTGGATTCTTCAGCCTCCATACCCCAGACCCTGGACTTCTTGTAGGAGGGTCTGGATAAAGGTCTGGCTGTTAGCACGCTTAGACGTCAGGTCGCAGCTCTGTCCACCATCCTAACCAGGGGCTCCTCTCAGTCTCTGAGTCAACACCATCAGATCAAGAGTTTCCTTAAGGGAGTTGCAAACATCAGTCCCCCCGCTGTCCACTGCTACCCGTCATGGGATCTTCCATTGGTGTTGAAGGCTCTGACGAAACCTCCCTTTGAGCCTTTGCGCACGGCCAGCCTATGCCACCTAACCATTAAGACTGCCTTCTTGGTGGCTATTACATCTGCACGCAGGGTATCTGAGTTGGCAGCTCTTTCTGTCAGGGAAGACCTATGCCTGATTCACTCTGACAAAGTCATTCTGAGACTCGATCCATCCTTTACCCCCAAAATTAACTCTCTGTTTCACAGAACGCAAGAGATTATTTTGCCCAACTTCTGTCCCAATCCTTCTCACCCTAGAGAGCGTGAATAGCATACGTTGGATGTGAGGCGTGCAGTGCGCACCTATGTTAAGAGGACTAAGGAATTCCGCCGCTCGGAGGCGTTTTTCATCTCTTTCCTTCCTGCGTCTCTTGGCCGCAAGGTCTCATCACACACAGTGGGTCGTTGGCTGCGCGCTTGCATTACACTGGCTTATGAACACTAGGGCAAGAAGGCTCCGAGCCGGGTCACCGCACACTCTACTAGGAGTGCGGCAGCTTCTGCGGCCTGGGCAACCCAGGCATCAATTCTAGACATTTGCAGGGCGGCCATGTGGGCCTCCCCCACTGCCTTCATCAAAAACTATAAGATTGACACCTTTGCCTCAGCCGAAGCCTCTTTTGGGAGACGGGTGTTACAACGAGTAGCTGAAGTTCCAGAGGCTCTGGCTCTTCCCCACCCTGGGACTCAATAGCTTGGGCATGTCCCACGCTTGGGCTCTCCGAGCAGTGCACTGGAGAAAGACTGTTGGCTCGGGGCACTGCAAGGAGAATCCAATCCCACCCGGGGTGTTATTTCCTGATTGTAATGACTTTATTGACTGTAACTGATTACAGGACTGTCTCCTTCATTTTCAAACTGAACATGCAGAGGCAAAGGGAGGCGTGGTCAACAAAAAACATCACTCAGTCCAAGGGCAGATAGGCTGTGTTAACCCACGCTTGGACTCTCCTCGCAGTGCCCCGAGAACGACCGTTCAGGTAAGCCAATGGTCTTTTTAATGTAAATATTGGAGCATTTAAAGAGTTTACACATTTTGAGACCGGTATGAAACAGTGTGTTGTTTCATATATTTTGTTCCTACTTTATGAAAATCCCAAAGAAGGACTGGAGAAATAGCTGTTGGTTCCAACACGCAGAGAGATAATGTCTGAAATATACAAACTGCGTTGTATTAGGCCAAGTGCTTCCTGTTCCTGCTTGACTTTCAGTTAAGGGTATTGATGGTTTCCTTTGTGGGGTTGTGACTGCAAGTCTCGGTATTCCCAGTTAACAGGCTTGGAATTCTGGGACTCAAAGTCAGAGCCCGTCTGAAGCTCACCAAGTTGGAGGAGGAGGAGGCTGCTCTGAGATATGAGTCCTTGGGAGTAAGGGAAGCATTGTGTCCCAGCCTTCATTTTGGCTGCTTCCTCTCTCACTGTGTGGGTTTCTCTCCTCCAGAAAGTCCGATCCCTCTGGGAAAGATTGAAGGGGCTGTTTACGAAAAGGAGAAGGGGATCTCTAAAACCTGAAGAAGTCGTCCAAGTCACAGTGACAAGTCACACCAGTAGTGACACCTCATCCCAAAGACGGCACCATTGGTAAGTAAGGAAATGATGCTGCGATTATTCAGATATAGGACTGCCCCCCTCTATCAGGTGCTGAGTCTTGGATACTGACCACCAAAAGAATGTGGGGTCTGCTGCTGTTTCTGATAGATGTGAGAATAATAAGAGACCTTTTTAGCTCTACAAATTACTGGATTCCATTCAAGTATAATAGGAATTAACACAATAGGAATCATCTTTCCAGACAATCTAATGCATAGCTCTACGTGTTATTGCAGGAAAAAAATATTGCAACATCCGAAGAGCAGAGCTTGCTTGCTTACCTGTCTATGTATTTATTTATATATATCCCACCTTTATTATTTTTATAAATAACTCAAGGTGGCAAACATACCTAATATTTTCTTCCCCCCCTCCTCCTTTCCCTCCCCAACAAACTGGGAAGGTTTGGGATGGGGGAGAATTCCATTCAATTGGCTTTCATGCCTCGAGCGGGACTAGAAGTCTATTTAAAATGCAGGCAAGCTCACTTCAGTTCGAGATCAAATTGTTCAACAATTATCCCTGCTGATGCTCCCACCAGTCGTGAAAGGAGGACCAAGGATCTCAGATATGGGAGCTGATTTGGCATAGCTTGTTTACGAAGCAAAACCACCTAATCAACTTCTGAAAAGCTACATGGCCTTGTTTCTCACCTTTTGGGTTTGCTTGCTCTCCTTGGCCTTGACAGGATCAAAAACAAACAAGGCCAGCTGCAAAGGAGGTGTTTTGGTTGTTGTTTCATAACATGGGAACAAGAAGTCCTTTTGACCCTCTCTTTATTCTGTAAGCATTTTGATGGTTTTCCAGCATGCATATTGTCCAAAGGATTTGAGGTTGTTTCTCTTCGCAGGTGACCTTATGCAATTAAAAATAAAGATTTTAGTTTGGTGCAGAGCTTCTAGCGTTAAGCTGGAAACTAGGAGCTGATGTGGTTTGTTCCCTGCCTTAGGAAGAAAGCCAGCTGCATGGCATTGGGCCAGTCACTCCCCCTCAATCTTAGGAAGGAGTAGTGGCAAACCACTTTGAAAAAATCTTGCCCAAAGAAACTTCAGGGCAATGGCCAGAGGTCAACACTGACTTGAAGGCACCACGAAAAACGTTCAGAACTTGCTGATTACTGCAGCAAAATTGAAAGGGGTATTTATTTGATGCAACAATGGAAGGCTGCATCTGCTGCAACCATTAAAGAAAGCTTTTGATCACTTCAAAGTCCCTAAAAGCAATAGTTTGCAGGCCAGAAAAAATGGTGCAAACAGAACAATCTTCTGTTCCCACATGTCCATTGGGAAATCCCTGCTTTGCAGAATGTCTTGTTGTTTAGTTTGTTTAATTGTTCAAGGCTTTTTAAAATTAAACTGTTTAAATAAAATAAATTAAATCTAATGTTCTCTTGTTTTTTTCTCTATGCCCCTCCCTTTCTCTTCCCATTTGGTGCATGTAACTGTATAACTTCAAAGATGTTGAAGTTCCCAGGGGCTGGGAATTCTTGGAGGCGCTGTGTCGCTGCCAGTGGCTTCAAGCAGCCTGCGGGGAGTCTCCCCATCCTTCCTGCCCCAAGCAGCCCAGGATGCTGGGATGTGTAACCCAGACACATCTGGATGGCCATCCATCCTCCCCCCCCCTCCCGAAAGGGTCCATCTTCGAGAAGCGACGGTCTTTCCCTTCTGGGAGGACCGAGTCTCGCCTCCCCCGGTTCTTTCCCCATTCGCTTCCTGGTGGCGCTTCATCCGGGCAAGAGAGCCCTTCCGGTCGCTGCACCGCCGGTGTGGCGGAAGGAGGCGTTTCCGCTCAGGCGCACATCCGGGTTCCTTTGTCCCCGGGGTCGCAGCCGGGTGCTCTCCCCGCCGCCTCAGGTGGGTCCTCCCCCCCTCTCCCCCCCCGGCCTGTTTCTCGAGCAGGGCGGAGAGGGGCGCTCTAGGAATCCTCCTCTCGGCTCCTCTCAGCGCCCGTTGGCCGCCTTTGCCTCCCGACCCCGTGGAAGCCTCGCAGGCGCCGCCGAAGCCCCCGCGCTCCGTGTGCGCGCGTGTGTGTGTGGCGGGAGGGTCACGAAGACCCCGCAGTGCAGGCCAGGCTGCCAGGCAGGGCGGTTGGAAGACACGTCGCTCTCCCGAGCTCCCTGCTCGGCCGGCTGGGTCCCCGAAGTAGCCTCTGGGGAAGCAGGAAGGGCTCCCTGGCCGCCCCCGTGCAGGTGGCTGTGCGTGTGGGCGTACCCTGAGGGCATCTAGACGAGCCCAGGTCCCTCTTAACCCCCCTCCTCCTCTGGGGCTTTTCCTGCGGGGCGTTTGTGTCCCTTTCTGACCAGGCCCTTCAACCCCCAGATCTCCTGCGGCCCCCGAAGATGGCCCAGTTCAAGCGCCAGAAGCCTCTGCGGACCAGCAGCCTCCAGGGAGCCCCCCGGGGGTCGTTCTCAGGTGGGTCCCCCCAAAGGAGCCCCCTCCCACCCCCACCTGGGGGTCCCTCTTCTTTTTATTTATTTATTTGCATTTGATTTATTTCGTCGGCCGTGTATGAGGTAACCTGCATGAGTCTGAACGTGATTTTGGGTCCCTGAAACGGGGGAGAGGGACGGGAGGCTGGGGGGCTTTTGCAGGCCCCCTTTAGGGACCTCTGCGGAATGGGGCTGCCTTGCCTCTTGGAGCCTTTATGCCTTTATGGGTTGTTCAGCTGCCCTGCAGGATCCACGGGGCAAAGTGCCAGGCAAAACTCTGGAAGTGGCCCTTTTTAAAAAAAAAGGTTTGGTGCTTTCCTTTCTCCATTCCTTTCCTTTCTCCTCTCCTTTCTCCTTTCCTTTCCTTTCTCCTCTCCTTTCTCCTTTCCTTTCCTTTCTCCTTTTCTTTTCCTTTCCTTTCTCTTCTCCTTTCCTTTCTCCTTTCCTTTCCACTTTCCTTTCCTTTCCTCTTTCCTTTTTCCTTTCCTTTCCTCTTTCCTTTTACTTTCCTTTCTTCTTTCCTTTCCTTTCTCCTTTCCTTTCTTCTTTCCTTTCCTTTCTTCTTTCCTTTACTTTCTCTTTTCCTTTCCTTTCTCCTTTCTTTTGCAGTCAGTAAAGCAGGGGGAGAAACCTTTGAGTGGCTTTTTAGTGGAGGCCAGAATTGGGCAACGTGGGTGAAATGGGAATTTCTGTTCTAATTCCTTGAGGTTTGGATTGGACTTTTGAAAACTTTAGGTCTGTTTTAGTGTAGTAGTTTAATATTTCTCATATTGAAGGAATAAAAGGTAACTCCAGCAATTGTTATGAACTGTGATTAAGAGATTGATATAAAGGTAAAGGTTCCCCTCGCACATATGTGCTAGTTGTTGCCGACTCTAGGGGGTGGTACTCATCTCTGTTTCAAAGCCGAAAAGCCAGAAAGATGATCAATGAAATAGATAATAGACAAACATTAGGATAGTTAAAGAATATGTAATGTTAAAGTATGATAAGATGTGACAAAAATGTTATATACAGTGAGGAAAAAAAGTATTTAGTCAGCCACCAATTGTGCAAGTTCTCCCACTTAAAAAGATGAGAGAGGCCTGTAATTGACATCATAGGTAGACCTCAACTATGAGAGACAAAATGAGAAAACAAATCCAGACAATCACATTGTCTGATTTGGAAAGAATTTATTTGCAAATTATGGTGGAAAATAAGTATTTGGTCAATATCAAAAGTTCATCTCAATACTTTGTTATATATCCTTTGTTGGCAATGACAAAGGTAAAATGTTTTCTGTAAGTCTTTACAAGGTTGGCACACACTGTTGCTGGTATGTTGGGCCATTCCTCCATGCAGATCTTCTCCAGAGCAGTGATGCTTTGGGGGTCTGTCTCTGGGCAACACGGACTTTCAACTCCCTCCAAAGGTGTTCTATGGGGTTGAGATCTGGAGACTGGCTAGGCCACTCCAGGACCTTGAAATGCTTCTTACAAAGCCACTCCTTCGTTGCTCGGGCAGTGTGTTTGGGATCATGGTCATGCTGAAAGACCCAGCCATGTTTCATCTTCAGTGCCCTTGCTGGTGGAAGGAGGTTTGCACTCAAAATCTCACGAGACATGGCCCCATTCATTCTTTCCTGTACACGGATCAGTCGTCCTGGTCCCTTTGCAGAGAAATAGCCCCAAAGCATGATGTTGCCACCCCATGCTTCACAGTAGGTATGGTGTTCTTGGATGCAACTCAGCATTCTCTCTCCTCCAAACACGACGAGTTGTGTTTCTACCAAACAATTCTACTTTGGTTTCATCTGACCATATGACATTCTCCCAATCCTCTTCTGGATCATCCAAATGCTCTCTAGCAAACTTCAGATGGGCCCGGACATGTACTGGCTTAAGCAGGGGCACTGCAGGATCTGAGTCCCTGGCGGTGTAGCGTGCTACTGATGGTAGCCTTAGTTACGTTGGTCCCAGCTCTCTGCAGGTCATTCACTAGGTCCCCCCGTGTGGTTCTGGGATTTTTGCTCACCATTCTTGTGATCATTTTGACCCCACGGGGTGAGATCTTGCGTGGAGCCCCAGATCGAGGGAGATTATCAGTAGTCTTGTATGTCTTCCATTTTCTAATTATTGCTCACACAGTTGATTTCTTCACACCAAGCTGCTTGCCTATTGCAGATTCAGTCTTCCCAGCCTGATGCAGGTCTACAATTTTGTTTCTGGTGTCCTTCAACAGCTCTTTGGTCTTCACCATAGTGGAGTTTGGCGTGTAACTATTTGAGGTTGTGGACAGGTGTCTTTTATACTGCTAACAAGTTCAAACAGGTACCATTAATGCAGGTAATAAGTGGAGGACAGAGGAGCCTCTTGAAGAAGTTACAGGTCTGTGAGAGCCAGAAATTTTGCTTGTTTGTAGGTGACCAAATACTTATTTTCCACCATAATTTGCAAATAAATTCTTTCCAAATCAGACAATGTGATTGTCTGGATTTGTTTTCTCATTTTGTCTCTCATAGTTGAGGCCTACCTATGATGTCAGTAACAGGCCTCTCTCATCTTTTTAAGTGGGAGAACTTGCACAATTGGTGGCTGACTAAATACTTCCCCCCCCCCCCCTGTATATGCGAGTGTGTGTGTGTGTGTGTGTGTGTGTGTGTATATATATATATATATATATATATATATATATATATATATATATATATATATATGTATATGTATATGTATAATGAAATATTTGAAAGTTATGTTAGCTGATCTCTGTACTCAGGCTTCTGTTACTTCACTGGCGAAGAAATATAACAAGACTGAAGCTGTAGTTGTATGGAAAATAATGTGGCTAGAATGGTTACAGAGTATGATTTATTGATAAATAAAATGTACCTATTGTCTTTTAATAGTTTTATTTCCACTGGATTCCAATAATATTGACACCTGGTCCTTTTCTCTAGGAACACAGCCAGCCTCTCTACTAGGACCGGCCCCAGGTCTGTTAAATCCTCCTATTTCAGCAGATATCATTCAAGCAACACGTCATCTTCAGGTAGAGAATTAATTGGCTTTCTCTTAATGGGTTTCTTAGTTGGCAGGTGCTGAAATCCTGATATTCTTTCCATCTCTTGATATGGGACAATTTGGGGATTTTACCTCAACAGAAGGCTTTTGTGAACTGTTCAAGTTACAAGGTGATTTCTGGTCCCTTGTGATATTCTGCCAAGAATGTTATATTTTGGAAACAAGACAGCAATTCCCATTCTCTCCTAGGCTGAATCTCAGCCAGAAGGTGAGGTAAAAACCCCTTGGAAATCTCCATAGCTCTTCTGATATCTCAGGCACGTGGCTTTAACACCTTCTGGCTTTGATAAAAGGGGAGCCATAGATGATGCAGGAGGATTTTTAGCTAATAGTGAGAAGCTGCAGCAATGGCAAAGGTGAAACGCCACAAATATATGGCTTGAACTCTTCATTTCCTATGCTTTATTTCTCTCCCAAGGCTTTTACAAGACTTGTTGTGCAGGTCTTCATGCGCATTGTTGCAGAAGGTGCATGTGTATGCTTAACCTGCTTAAAATGCTTCAAGTGTGACAGGAAAAGGAAGTTAAAAGTTGGGTTATTTAACCCTAAAAGGAACAGTTGTACATTTAAGTAGTGATTTAGCATTTATTTGCCCATGGCTTTTAGAGCCAGTGTTAAATAGCTGATGCAGAATGCATTAAGTAGAGATCATTAATTAAATAGGAAGTGGGTAAAGGCTTGAGGTCGTCTCCACCTCAAATAGCCCGCTGGTTGGTTCAGAGTTCCGAAGGATGATAAAGAAAGCCAACTAGGCTCCTACAAAGCCAACATCTGCAGCATTCATGAATGTACTGGTTGACCTGGACAGGGTGGTAGTGATCAGGTGAGAGTCATTTAATGACAGTGATTTTCTCTGCTTTTAGGGAGGAGAGAAGCAGCGTGTTTTTACTGGCATTGTCACCAGTCTCCACGATTATTTTGGTGTGGTGGATGATGAAGTTTTTTTCCAGTTAAGGTGAGTAGAGGGTTGCTGAGCAGCAGCAGGGACAGAAGTGGGCAGCAAATGGCTGCTCGTGGACTGTGTAACTGTGCCACTCTTCAACCTTACATGAGCTCTGGAAGAGCAGTAAAGGGGCTGCTTCCAAGGATTGAGGATCACCCAGGCCTGGCTGCTTGTAGCTTTTGGAATTGGGTGTAATCTGTTGTACTACAGATTGCGATGCCTCCTGCTAGAAAAATGCAAGTATTCTAAGAAAAAAAAGGTTTCCAGCTAAGCTTTTCCTGTGCCAGCTTCTACTTGCAAAGCTTTACAACGTTGAAATGTGATTTTTCCCCACCGTTTGTGTGTGTGGAAGCACACCTAATACACCTCCAGTGAAAAGATGGATCGGAGAGTATGTGATGGAAGGAACGTGGCCTGAGATCAGAGGACTAATGCCAGTTGGAGAAGGCGAATCAATACTGAAGTCTAAGCAGTTTCTTATGAAGGAGTTACAGTGAGGTTTCTCAGGGACTGGGCCAACTGAAGTAATGAACTCCTCCTCTCTTTTCTTCCTTTCAGCGTTGTCAAAGGCCGGATCCCACAAATTGGGGAGAAAGTGCTGGTGAAAGCTGTTTACAACCCCAGCCAGTCGGTGCCCTGGAATGCCTTGAAGGTCCAGACCTTGTCAAATCAGGTAGCAGCCAGTTTTGCTCTTCAGGTGGATAAAACAATTCTTTCTTGGTATTTGGGCTTTGGTTTCTGTCATGGTGCTAATCTGTTACAAGGGGCGTCACACTTTTATTTAGCGCTAACAACCATAGAGCACACTCCTAGAGCGGTTGCTGCTGGAAGACTCAGCAGCTGAGTTTTGGAGTTTGGAAGCCGGAGAAGAAGTTATGCTCGGAGCGCAGCGGAGGCGACACCCTGCCCCTGCAGGGAGAGCTGGGCCAGGGCATGGTGAGGCCGGGGGGCATACTTGCTGGGGGCGGAACAGGCACTTGTGCAACCAGGCAGCCAGGCAGAGCTCCATGCATGACCTAGGGGGTATCCCTAATGTGCCAAGCTGCGAGAGCTGGGGGGTGGGCAGAGCACCAAGTGGTTTGGCGCTTTAGGGATACCCCCTTGGTCAGTGAATGGCGCTCTGCCCGGCTGGAGAAGGGGTTTACTGGGCGGTTGCTCGTGAGCATGGTCACCTCATGGCTGCTTCACCCCTGAGGCTGTGCCCGGCTCTTCGGGAGCCAGTTTGCAAGGGAGCAGCTGCCCGGCAACCCCAAAACAAGCTCTCCCCTATAATAAGCCCAAGGCCATATTTTGTGGGGTAAAAGAAAATAAGACCGTGTCTTATTTTCGGGGAAACACAGTAGTTAAAACGACAAAGAAATCAGATTGAGGGGAATGTTATCGTGGCTAAGACAGAGTAATTTAATAAGCCCATCTGTCAGCTGCTATCTTATGCTTGCTTGTGTCAGAGTGTCATGAACCCGAGGAGGGGGAATGAAGGGGGAAATAGCAATTACAATAGCACTTAGACGTATATGATGCTGGAAAGTGCTTTCCAGCCCTCTCTAAGCAGTTTACAGAGTCAGCATATTGCCACCAACAATCTAGGTCCTCATTTTACTCTCCATGTAAGGATGGAAGGCTGAATCAACCTTGAGCCTAGTGAGATTTGAAGTGCCAAATTGCAGGCAGCTGGCAGTCAGCAGAAGTAGCCTTCTGTACTGTACTCTAACCGCTGTGTCACTGTGACTCATGCTGCTGCCTCAAGGTCACCCAGCTGGAAGGAGGAGGGGGACACATACCAAACTGCTTGCTTGGACCATCCGTTACGAAATCGAGGGAGGGAAAAGAACAATTGAGGGAGTTTGGTGCATGACTCCCAGTTTTGGCTTTGCACTACTGCAATACACTTGATCTCTAGTAAACTATACCTTTTTCAACAAATGGAGCCAAGGGTTGTTTCTGTTTAGAGCAGGGGTGTCCAAACTTGGGAACTTTAAGACTTGTGGACGTCAACTCCCAGAATTCCCCACAAGTCTTAAAGTTCCCAAGTTTGGACACCCCTGATTTAGAAACTTACGTTGTGGCAGGTCCAATGCTATCTTTTTGTTTAGGAAACATTTGTTCACTCACGGTTTGGAAGTTTTTCAGTAAGAAAAATTAGTTTACAAATTTTCATTAATAATTTTCTCCCCAGCCTCTTCTGAAGCCCCCCACTCCTCTGCTCCATGTAGCTTCTTTGGGACAGAAGCAAGGCATTCTGGGAGCTCAGCCTCAGCTCCTCTTCCAGCCACACCGGATTCCCCCTCTCTTCCCCCAGAAACGTAAGTGTGACTTGCATCTTATGCTAGTGACACAGCGTCGGATGGTGAAGACATCCGATCAGAGGCGGAGCGTTAAACGTTAAAACTTGAATCCGAGATTCGTTACACTATGAGGAACCTAGAGAGACAAAACTCTTTCAGAAGCCAGATGGGAAATTTGAAGCCGTGGCTTATTTTCTAAATAGTTTTTTCCCTGTTCATTCTGATTCATGGAAGGGAATAATGGAAACAGCTTTTCTAGACCACCAGAGAAGTCTGTGATCCTGGTAAATCATCTAGATCTAGCTGTGGTGTTATTTGGGTGCCTTGTCTGCAAAAAAGAAATTGAATAGCATTTTGGGAAGTGTGTCATTTTGTCATCCTGGTTTCTCCTCACAAGGTGGATAAAGTTACATGCACCCAGGTACATGTAACCTGGAACCAGTGGTAGTCCTCTGACCTAGGCTTCCCCAGCAGCACGAAGCCAAGTCCTCATCCTGATAAACCCCTTTTATTTAATTTACAGTGAATTCCCCTCCAGCAAAGTCTTTCCTCTCCCACACTTTCCAGATAGTTCACAATTACCAATCTTTCTCAGACTTGGAGAGTGGCCAGGCCGATATCTTTCAGACGCTGCAATACTTGGCAAGAATGCAGGAATGAACTAATTGTCTCCTGCAAACTCCACTCCCCTTTCGTTCCTCTTTTATTTCCTCTGGGCAGGACCATTCACCATCCATCTGTGGCCTTACTCCCAAGTCGACCCCTGTTCTTTAGCTGTGCCCTTCATCTGGCAACTCTGCGCATGCGCACACTGGGAAGAGGCTCCAGCTGTTCCTCTGCCTCACTGATGTCTGACTCAGAAGGCAGCTGATAACTGGCATACGGCTCTGGCCTCCTCTCTATCTCCGACACAGAGCCTTCCCCAGACTCCAGGACTGGCCCAGGTTCCTCCCCAACCCCCTCACTGTCCGAATCCATTGCCAGATCCACTGGCGGCTGGTGGGCCACAACAGATAGCGGATCTGGCATGATGTAAGGCCCAGTTGAAGAAGCAAATGGGTTCTCCTTGGAGAAGGAGAAAATAAGGCTGAATATGTTTCTTCTCCAGCAATGAGCCTCTTCCAGACATCTCCATCGCTCCACTTGGGCCACCTTGGGAGATACGCCAGTAGAGGTCCTAAAGGCAGGCAGGAGTCAGGCAGATGGTAAGAATCTCAACGGGTCCTTTTGGGTTGGCACAGCATCCTGCCAGTCGCACCACTGAGTGTGAGTTCCCACTTTCCCAAGGAGCCTTTCTTTGCCCCCTTTTTTCAGGAGCACATTTTGCCTTTCCAGCTGGTCTCTCAATCCACTGGGTGCACCTTTCTGTTACTTAGCTGCCCCTTGCCACTGAGCAGAAAAGCTCTTCATGCAAATCTAGCAATCTTCCCTATTTCCTGGGGGGGGAATATTTCTCCTCCTAGAACGGGGATGTCCGACCTGCGGGATACTTAGATCTTGCCTGTGGGGGCTGCCCTAGAAACAGCGTAGGACTGGCCCACAAATAGAGATTGGAAAGGCTGTGCAAGCTCCCTTTTCACTGGCAGAGGGTTGCAGGAGGCTGTGGCAGCAGAAATGGAGCCTGGGAGCCCATTTTCTCTGGCAGAGCTCTCTGGTCACCACATGTGCCCCCGTCATGAGTAAGGTCAAGCTGCCCCCCCCAACTTTAATGTGGCCCTCAATTGACTCGAGTTTGACACCCCTGTTTTAGAGGCAGGATGGTCTGCTTTTCTTAGCGGCAGTCCAGAATCCATGCCTTGGGCCAGTCAATTCATTGTCCCAACTGGAGACAACCCATCCAGGTGCCAGCCGAATGTCCTTGATTCCCAGAAAAAGGAATGTTGTTATGGCTAATCCTTCACCACTCCTCGCAACTCCCCTTCCCGTTTCCCCAGGTACTAATGTGGCAGTCCTGAAGCTCCAATGAAAAAGATGGCTCCCAGGGCTGACACCCACTTTCTCCTTTAGAGAAGGAGCAGAATGGTACTTTTGAGATTTCTCCCTGCTTTCCCCTGCTTCACATGGGTTTCCGTACATTTCTTGTTGTCCCCATATGGCAATGATTGGTACACAGAGCCCCAGGCAGGATAGATGAGTGGGTCCCAAGAAGACGGTGGATATGGAGACCAAAGACCAAAGAGGGCCTGTTAAACTCCTATCTCTGTGGGCTTTACAGATGGCCACAGCTAACCCAGAACTCTGACCAAGGTAGACTTCACGGAATGACCCACCACAGTTGGGCTTTGGTTCTCATATGATTTGAAAATGCCATAGCAATTAAACAAAACCTCCCTGTGGGTCAACCCTGAATGGAAGACTCCTGTGATAGGAAACCAGTCTCGGAAAAGTCATTCATCTCAAGCCCGGAAAAACCATAAATTCTGACCAAAAATGACACTTTTGTGTGGGTGCAGTCATTACGTCTCCAGTAGGACTGCTTTTTTCCTCAGAGAAGAGGGTTTATTTTCCATGGAACAAACTAGTTGCATATCCACATTCTCTCTCTCTCTTTTGAGTTGTACCCAAGGTTGTGTTTGCCGAGAACCAAACTGGGAAAAACCTAGGATTTCAGTGCCGCATGTAACTCTGGCTGATGCGACCAAGTTGTTCTCCCTTTTAGGGATGACTTTGACTCCAAGAAGAGGAAGCAGAAGGGTAATGAGCCCTGGGGGGCAAAGAAGCCTCGGCACGAGCCACCCCAATACCGAGTCCAGTTGGCTTGCTATGCTGTGAATAGGTAAGAGCGAATGGGAGCCTTGTGAGTGGCCAGAAAGACGGGGTGGAAAGAGATTGCTGCTTTTCATGAGTTATATCAGGATGAGTGTCTGCCCCACAATCTCACCATCATTTAGTGACCCCATAATCCCTTGTGGGGTGAAGACTGGGCAACTGAATGGAGCTAACAGAGTGTTTAATGGCCGGATGCCCTTTGTGTTGCCAATGCGGAGTTTTGTTCAGCAGATATATTCTCATTGTGCCCAAAGAGAGAAATATCTGCCTCTGACTAGGATCGAACTCGCAGCCTTCTGATTGTGTGGTGAGAGCTGCACCTCTAGGCCACAGCAGCACTCTGCTGTCTGCCTCCCCCCTCCAATATCTCCATTGTTGGACAGGAGTTGCTGGCCTGCAACCAGAATCTTCAGGATCAAAACTTTTTGACGACCTAAGTTGAGCAGAGTTCAACATTGGTTAAGATAAGAACAATGCATTATTTTACTATTAGGCCCCGAAGTCACATTAGTAACAAAGCAAATGTCTGCTTTGGTTTCTTGTAAACGAGAGAAATGGTGTTGTGTTGGGGAAAGGCTTGGTGAATGCTGGGGAAATGTTTGGTTTAGATACGGAGAACAAACACATCTAGCTTAGTCAACGTTGACTTAAGTGTGTTGATTTATTGCTCCAATGAATGAGCAAACTTTACCTTCCACCTGCTCTGAATAAGACAAACTAGACTTCCTGTAAAAGGGGATCCTTTGTTTTGGTCTCTGTCTCGCCAGCCCTTTCTGTGATGCCATGGAAATCTTGAGGCGCTACTGCAGCATCCAGCTGCCCAAGGAATTCTATGATGTCCGCCTCTGCTGGTTGGATACCTTCCCTCTTAGCCAGCCGTTGACTCTGAAGCACCCTAGCCGTATCCAAGTGGCCAGTCCTGCTGAAGAGTTGCCTCAGACGGGAGAGGATACCAGGCTGGAGGCTCAGCCGGAGGACGCAAATCCTGCATTCAGTGCCAAGGTGAACACTTTGGGACCCTGTTCTCTTCAAACAGCTGACAAAGAGGAAGTGCAAAGAGTTTTAATGAGCTGAGCTGAATTCTCCAGGGCTGTTTGGGGAGAAATTAGATGCACATTTCAATTAATGTTTTGTTCCCTCTTCTCAACCAATTCTGCTGCATAAATTTATTCTGTGGTCGAATTTGTTGGGTGAACATGACCCCTGCTATAATGTTTATTCCTTTGCAATTTATTTGTTTAAATTCATTTAAAATCCCTTCCTGTTTTGTCTTTACTGTGTTTTTTGGAATATTAGATGCACCTTCCCCCTGCCCTAAAAGAGGGTGAAAATTTGGGTGCGTCTTATACACTAAATGTAGACCCATCCACCCACCGTCCCCAACCCTTTGGCCTCTGCCTCACAGCAATTTACCTCCCTGCAGCGAACGGGAAAATGAGGCTTGCAATAGGCTATGGTAATCCCTGCAGCCTGAAAGAGCTGATCATCTGTGCTTAAACTGAAATTGAAAGTGAAACTTGCTATTTGCTGCAAGGAGGCAAATTGCTGGGAGGTAGAGGCAGATGTTTTTTTCTTTTGCTAATCAGGCTGTTTGCTGTTTGTTGCAAGGAGGTAAGTCAATAACTATAAATGCCTACAGAATGTTCAATTTATTAGACTTATTTTTTAAAGACTGTTTTATTATTGTTCTAGACAACTCAATAAAATGAAGAAGCTTTTTAAAATAAGTGCTTGATCTGAAGAGGCCCAGTGCTATTATATCTTCTTTTAAATAGCAGAGAATAATATATACTTCCAGAAAACACATCAATTTTAACAGCATTTGTACAAGTATAGTCTCAAATGAAATATACACAAACTGTGTATATCTTCTGTACTGTTTGCTGTTTGCTGCAAGGAGGCAAATTGCTGGAAGGCAGAGACAGACAACCCCCCTTGTTTTCTTCCCCAAAAGCTAGATGCGTCATATCTTTCGGAGCTGCTTAGATTCCAAAAAATATTTTAAAATATTCGAAGTACAACAGTTAGCGAGGAAATAAACGGGTAGGCGCTTTATATGTTTGCAAACTATTTTGTGAGATTCCTTTTTGGGAGCACCGATAATATAGGTGTGCATGGAAGCCTTCTGGATTAGTAAAATCCTGTCTATTTTATAAAGGTAGTTATACGACATGTTTTTCTCTTTTGTTTATTTTTCACACGTCTTAATCTCGCTCCCTTTTATCTGAAAAATCACAGCTTTTAGATAACAAGTGTTAAAGTAAACACAGATTGAAAAACAGGCCTATTTTTAAAGAAATCTCAAAATCAGAGAATAGAATCATTCAAGAAAAAGGCTTGCATGAAACGGTTTCAGTACCTCCTTAAAACTGAGTAAGAATATGGGCATTCTAATTCAGCTGGGCAGATAATTCATTGTTGGCTCCTACCTTATCAACAATCTACTCTCTTCCAAATAAAACAATAGCTATGATCTTTTTTTAATGTCATAATTAAATCCACCATCATCTTCTGTAAATTGTAATGCCTCTCTATGATTTTGGGCATCAGCATCTTCTTTTGTTTGAAGTTTTGGTAGTGGATTTTGTTGGTATTTTCTGCATGCATTGCAGCTGCACTCACACTGCTCTGCAACTCCTCTCCGATGTAGGTTCTGCTGCTTTCTTCTCCTGGCATTGAGGAATTCTACCGCAATTCTCTGCTGTATATTGAGGAGCCCAGCGAGCAGAGGGAAATCCCTGAACATCCCACAAAGCAAATTAAGGTAAGCAACATTTGCTGGAAGTGATGTAAATGAGTTGTACTTGTGTCCAAATGCAGTATTGCCTGAAATTTTGATTATTATATTTAATAAGTAAGGCGTAATCATGGGAATTACAGTTGTTTGGAAGTTAAGTTTCATTTTTGTTCTGTAGGTTTCACCTTCACCTCTTTTATCTTGGGCAGCTAAAAAGTCTTAAGCTAATACATTGAAGGTCTCCTCACTAGAAAGGAAATTACTGTCCATAATTCAGGAGTTCTTACCCTGTTTTCCCCAAAATAAGATCTCTCCAGATAATAAGCCCAATCGGGCTTTTGAGCACATGTGCTAAAATAAGCCCTCCCCGGAAAATAAGTCATCCCTGAATATATTGCAACACAGCAACAGCCATGAGGTGATTCCACTTGTCACATCCTGTACCTCAAAAATAATAAGACCTCCCGGAAAATAAGACCAAGCCTTTATTTCGGGGATCAAAAGAAAATAAGACCCTGTCTTATTCTCGGGGAAACACAGTAGTTCATCTGCCAAGATTTCGTTCACGATACATTTTCTGAAAATCAATCGGTAGATGGATATCAACCAGGGGCCCCTCCCACTTTTGGAGTCTGACCCCAGTATATCATACAAGGGCATCTTTCAGTCTAAAAAAAGAGTGCAGCCCCCAGCTGAAACAGCTCCCTTGCCTTCACCATCAAGCAGGGATATAGAATCAGATAGCCTTCACACATCCTTTTCCCACATAGAATTGTTTTTGTCAGCAAACCTTTTTCCCTGGATCCACATTTTGCATTGGGGTGGGTGGATATCTAGACCATCCTTGTGAACAGAAATGTCTGAAGGCTCTGGTGAACTGATGCAATAAAAGTAACCTTGTTCTAAGTGTTAATAAAGCAAAGGAGATCATTGTAGATTTAGAAAGAGCTGGCATAGTTGTACTCCACTCAGTATCAAGGAGGCAGCTGCAGAGGTGGTAAAATGTATTAAGTATCTGGGGGTGCAACTAACAATTGGAACTGGTCTCTCCACACATCATTTGGAGTGTGCAAACCAGTGTCTGCATTTCCTGTGTCAGATAAGGAGAACACATCTTCCTTCTTTTGTCCTGGCCACTTTAGTGGCATGATTGAGAGCATTTTAACAAACTGCATCCCTGTTTGCTTTGGTGGTAGCAGATAGAAAGTCCCTACAGAGTGGTGAGGACAGTGGAGAAGATTATAGGAAGCTTGCTTCCTGTTATTCAGGATATTGTCTATAAGCACTCTGTGCGTAGAGCTCAAAGCATTGTTAGAAACCCTACACACCCACTTCATGGTCAGTTTCTGTTGCTCCCCTCTGGGAGGAGGTTTTGGGACTACCAAATTCTATAACAGCTTTTTATTCCTGATGCCATCCGTCCGGTAAACTCGCAAGATTCATTTCCTCACCATGTACATGTATATATCTGAACTAGTTGGTTGTTTCTGTATCATATAATATATGTGGCTATATGCATAATTTTATATTCATTTTGTCATGTTTATCGTATGTAGTTTATGTTGGATGTGGTGATCCTTTGGGAGTTTCATTTTAATGTATGCTGATTAATGTACATCCAAAGTGACAATAAAATTATTCTAAACTAATCTTAAAAAAATCTAGTCACTTCCATGTCTCCTCTGTCCTTCTTGGAGGTTTGATCAACAGAATACTGCCATCTTTGTAGTTCTGTCTGCAAATCTTTCCTGGGAGCTTTTCCCTTTTTCTTTTCTCAGTTCCTGCTGGGAAAGAAGGCAGAGGAGCTGGTGCTTCTGGGAGGAGAGTGGTCCCCCTCTCTGGATGGTGCTGACCCAGCTACGAGCCCCACGGTCCTGATCCGCACAGCCATTCGTTGCGTCAAAGCCCAGATCGGCTTGGATTTGAGCCCCTGCACGAAGTGGTGAGTCTTCTGCCATTGCTCTGTGCCTTCCATCCCCATCCTTCTTCTTGTTGTCGTTGAGATAAGAGTCTGGTGATTTGTTGTGAACTGACGCTGCAGGGAGCAAATTGGGGCACATCCTCTTCCACCACTCCGTGAATCCATGAGTGAGCTGCAGCTCACTTTCCTTTCTGCCTTTTAACCCCCTTTGGTAGTCAGGGAAGGTGCTGCCAGACTCCTGAAGTGATGGAGCGAGAGGTGGAATCCCCGTCTGCAAGACTATGCGCTATCCTTTGAGTGTCTGAGCTCATTCAAGCAAATATAAGCAAGAATTTCCTCGCCTCTTGAAGTCAAAATAAACATTTTCAAGACCAGTAAATGTGGTAAATGTTTCAAGAGTCAAGTGGACTTTTCTGGTTTTTCTTGAAGATGTTTCACTTGTAATCCAAGAAGCTTCTTCAGCTTTCTAACTCCGTTGTGAAATTAATCTGTTTTATTCTTTCATTGAGAGGTTTTGAACTGTGCTTTCTGCCCTGTGTCCCTTCTCCATTGAAGACAGGCACAGGCTGTTGGGGAGGAGTCTGTGCTGTCTGCATCTCAAACTCAAAGTGCAAATGGTTCCTGTAGTCTGCAGTTGTTCTGGAAATCCATTCATTCTCCTGCACCATTTGAAGGGCCTTCATCCCAAAATGCATGGCTAAACGTCTATGGAGATTCCCCGTCATCCAGGTCATGGTTGTCCCAAAGGTGCTTCTTCAAGAGGCAATTGGGCTTTCTGTTTTTCTTTGAAGACATTTCGCTTCTCATCCAAGAAGCTTCTTTAGCTCTGACTGGATGGTGGGGAATGGAAAAATTGATATTCCTTGCAGACAGCTAGTCGTTTGCATTGTGCAATATAAATTCTTCCATTCTCTACAACCCTGATCTGGATGACTGAGAATCTCCATAGACATATAAGCAAGAATGTTACATGGCGCCCAGATGTTAAGTCATTACTGTATCATCACTTCCCATGATTTTTGGGGAACTCTAGTCCATGGATTCTGATGTGGCAATACATTCATCGGTCTTGAAAATGTTTGTTTTCCTTTATTTTCACTTAGGGGTGCATTAGAGTCATTTGCCTTCTTCAATAGCCTCAAAGGGAGGAATAAATAGCCAGCTGGGCCACTAGATGGTGCATTTTGTAATAATTGTGTTATTGCATGACACTTTATCAGAAAGCAGTGTGGAGGGATTTTTTGAACTCTTCTGTGCCAAAGTCTTGCAGCATTGATTGGATCTGTTTGACTGGACATCCGCCCCCCCCCCCCCCCAAAGGAAGAATTTCTCTTAAGTGTACTTTATTTGTAGAAAGAGAAGATTGGCCTTGCTTTGGAGGATAATTTTACCTCTAAGATTAGTGGGTCAGATTAATGTATATTGCGATTGCCTGAAACAAATTACATTAACTAAATAAATTAAATAACATTTTCTATTAGAAAATAAGATCAGCAGGAAACTGTCAAAAGAGGTGGGGTCTAGGAAACAGACGTGCAAGCTGTACAGCAGACTTACTGAAATCTTTTTCTAGAAATTTTGTTGAATTATAATATTTAATTGGTGTAAGGGACTGTAGGAAAATAAATGGAGTTATACTATTGTGATAGTTGTGATTACCTTGTGTTATTTTGATTGAAATAAATCAGAACCTGCTTTCCACCCTGCACTGCCTGCTTCTTGGAGTGTAGCATGTGGCCCAAAGTGGGGTGAAAAGACCTTTGATTTGTACAAAATTGGGGATCCCCTTGGAATAAACCAAATACTCTGTTCTTTAAGTTTAAGTTTGTCTTTGCCTTTCTGTGAGCCAAAGATATAATTCATTTTTGCAACCTGCCATTTATTTCTATGTTGGCTATTTTCACCTCCTCTTCACATTCTCCCTTGGAGGAACCGTCACTAGAGAAAGCGCCATTGCCAAGAGAAAAGGGTACGGGTACCAGTATGAGTTGACATTTTCTGACAATGCCTAGGCACAAGGATTTTGGTTTGTTTTGTGTCCCTGTGGGCTTTTCAGAGAAGCCTCCTCATACTTCCCTGTTAATCAAGGACCCTGAGCTTCTGGTTTCCTGGAGGCCTTGCACATGCTTTTGTGCATGAGCTCTTAGGAGCCAGAGAAGACTTCACATGCTCTTACCTTCACCCAATCAGCAATGAGAAAAAAATGCCGGAACTTGGGAGTGCATTGGTTTAGTTGGAAGGAGTATGGTTATATATAGCTTCCTTGTGCTAGATAACCATGGCAACCAAACTTATTTTGTGTAAATCAGGCTGCACATGTGACTTGTTGGGGAAGCATCAGACCTCGGAAGAAAAGAATTGGGGGGCCCGTGAATCATTGCCACATGTGGCATTCAGTCTAGATTGGGAGGTTGTCATTTCTACGAAATCCATGTGCTCTGTTCTGTAGTAGAGTCTATTTTCTGAAGTTAATTCTATCTGGGCAGAAGTCCAGTCATAAGAAAGGTATAACAGAAGGTATGAATGAAGATCCTACAAGGGCTAGATTAGGGCAGAAATTGCAGGCAGTTAATTTTTGTATTTTTGCGTATTTAGTTCTGGGGTAAGGCTTGATGGCAGATTGGTTTGGGGCTGGAACTTTGATTTTAATTATTGTCATCTTGGCCAAATAAGTAATGCCCCCCCCCCCCCAAATTGTTGAGTCTCATTGAGGTAGATTGTACAGCAAAGTATTGTTCCATGTTTACCTAAAGCAGGTGTGTCAACCTGTGGCCCATGAAGCACATGTGGCCCTGGATAGTTAGTAAAGTGGCCCCACAAGATTGTATAAAAAATAACAATAAAGGAAGTTGGTTGCTTAGGTACATTAAAGGCTAAAACATAAGATGAACAGTTGCAGGAACTAAGGATGGCTAGTCTAGTGAAGAGAAGGACCAGGGGAGACATGATAGCAGTCTTCCAATATTTGAAGGGCTGTCACAGAGAGGAGGGGTGAAGCTATTTTCCAAGGGACCCGAAGGTCAGACAAGGAATAATGGATGGAAAGTAATCAAGGAGAGATTCAACCTGGAAATGAGAAATTTTCTGATAGTAAGAACAATCAACCAACAGAACAGAAGCTGCCTTTGGAAGTTGTGGTAGCTTTATCTCTGGATGCTTTCAAGAAGAGACTGGACTGAGTTGCCATAGGTTCCCCCCCCCCCCCGCTCTAACATATCAGTACTTCCAACTTATCTTCCTTGGCCCAAATGGTTTCTGTTAAGGAAGCTGATTCTTCTTCCGCTGTTTTGGGCCAAGAGAAGAACGTTTAGTGTTCCAGTGGCTTTTCTTTTAGCAGTAAGGAAGAGCAAACCCCAAGCAAGGAGAAGCATCCAAGACTTCTTGGGCATATTATTAGCTAGTAAAGTCAGGGAGGATATGATAATCACCGTCTTCCAGTACTTGATGGGCTGCCACAGAGAAGAGGGGATTGACTTATTCTCCAGGGCATCAGAGGGCAGGACAAGAAGTAATAGGCAGAAGCTTGTTAGAGAGAGATGCAATCTAGAAGTAAGGAGAACATTTCTAACAGAACAATGAATTAATGGAATAATTTGCTTCCAGGGTTGTGGGTTCTCCATCACGGGAGGTTTTTAAAAAATAGACAGCCATTTGACTGGGTTGGTAGAAGTCTCTTTCCTTGTGGAGTGGGTTGGACTATGTGACCTCCGAGGTCCCTTCCAGCCGTATGATGCTATTCAACCATTGAAAGGCACTTTCAAGCACACAGCTCTGCATCCAGGCTGCGGTTGAACTCTGGCTAAGCTCCCATGGATGGGACTGACACCTTTTGGGGAATAATCATTTTTATGGTTTTATCTGAATTCTCTGCCCTTGATGTTTGTCAGGTACCGGTTGGCTGAGTTCAGATACCTGCGTGAGGGAAACCCATCTTACCAGGAGCAGACTGTGGTTTTCCTGCCAGATATTTGGAGCCTGATGCCCTCTCTTGAAGAGTGGGAGGCTTTGTGCAAACAGAAAGCAGAAAAAGCTGCAGCACCTTCAGAAGTAAAAAGCGAGTCGGTAAGAATGGATTCGACCTGGATGTAAAGTTTCATTTGAGCAGGAAGGAATTGGGAGGGGGTCACTCTCAGATGAGGGGGGAAAGTGAAGAGAGTCTTAGTGCCTAATCCATTTCTTCCCATTCATACATGGACTTGTTGCAGGGTAAATAAAAATCAATGATTTTAAAAAAAAATAGATTTTTAAATTTTAAATTGGATTTTTTAAAATTCAAATTGGATTTTATTTTTATCTTTATCAAATTTATTTCAATAAAATGCCTTCAGAGTAAAAATCTATCCAAAGATAGTTTTCTGTTCTGACACCCCCCCCCCCCCCTGTCCTATACCAAAGCACGCTGAGACAAAGATACTTCCAGGATTTATTGATACACAGACAGGCCCTTGGCAGCAATCCAGCACAGTCCAGGCCTTGGCAGCAATCTAGCCTAGTCCAGGCCTTGGCAGCAATCCAGCCTGCCAAGCTAGCCATGAAAGTTCTCCAACTTTAATGAATACGTTGACTCCTGCAAAAGGGCGGGTGCACAATCATTCCTTTTATAGTCTTGAGAGGAGCCTAATTACCACCGGCTGAGTGCAATTATCTCCTGTAACTGTGGAATTGTTCCTTACGCCTATTAGCTCTCCGGTGTCGTGCATCCAGGAACAACTCCCTTGGCTCCTCCCCACTGCTCCAATGCATGATATCACGATTAAACTCCCTTCTCTCCTCCCCACTGGTCCAAGGCTCAGGTGCCTCCTGATTGCCAACCAGCCTCTCTGTGCCCTGCTCGGAGTCGGAACCCTGTCCAGGGTCCTCCAGAGCCGACTCATAGGGCCCCTCGCTGTCGGAGTCTGGTGGCAGTTCCAACGGCTCCTGCTGGGCCACAACAGTTTTCTATTTAAGATACATTAATACTTTAGTTTATTCAGCATGAAATTGAACTTAGTTATTTAGCATGAGGCTGTGCATTTTGCAATATTGATGTCAACAGCAGGTCAGAGGAGGAGCTGCTGCGGGATAGAGATGACAGCTGCTCTTTAAAAATCACGATTTAAATCGAGTTGATTTAAATGAAGCCTTTTTTTACTAGTGATTTAAATAATGATTTAAATTGTGATTTAAATCAACTTGATTTAAATCAAATCCACCTTGACTTCTTGTGTTTTATATCCTACCTCATTGAAATTTCCATGGATGGCATGTTTTGTGACCTTCACTTTATTGTGACCTCCGTTAGTTTAAATGGACAGCTGTGATTTGATTGTTGGCCTTGCCTTTAATTGAAATTAGACATTCTTGGCTCCTGAGAGCATACTTCTGCTTAACTAGATCAGGGATCTGCAAAGTCTGGCAACTTTAAGACCTGTAGATTGCAGCCGGCTGGGGAATTCGGACAGTGGAAGTCCACAAGTCTTAAAGTTGCCAAGTTTGGAAACCCCTGAAATAGATTCAAGTCATACAACTTTTTGCTGAGGGTCAAAGTTGGCTTTTGAGCAGAACACCTTAAAAGTCAGCCAGATCAGGGCCAATAGGTCAATGGGAATCAAGTGAAAAACTAAATTTGATTTAATTTGTTCTCCTCTTCAAAAATTGCAATAGCTTGCTTCCTGAATTGCAGTCTGGTGGCCACTTTTGGAAGGATTTTGGCTGGAGTCCTTGGATCTTCAACTTATTGTATTTTTTGGAGTTTAAGACGCACCTTTTCCCCCCAAAAAAGAAGGTGAAAATCTGGGTGTGTCTTATACACTGAATACAGCATTTTTGGCCTCCTAAAACCCCGCCTCCTTCACCAAAATGGCCATGCATAGCCTTTAGGAGGCTTCCAGAGTGCTGCTGGGGGCTGGAAAAGGCAGAAATGAGCGAAAAATGGGCCATTTTTTGCTTGTTTTTCCTCCTCCCCAGCCCACCGGAGTACTCTATAAGCCTCCTAAAGGCTATGCATGCCCTTTTTTTTTTTTTGACAAAAATCGGGCCTATTTATGCAAAAAATGGGCCAATTTTTGCTCATTCCCCCCCCCCCAGTTCCCAGGAGCACTCTACAAGGCTCCTAAAGGCTATTCATGCCGTTTTTTGTTTTACAAAAAACACCTGTTTTTGCTAAAAACGGGCCGTTTTGGGGAGGTCTGCAGAGTGCAAAAACTTTTTTTTTTAAATTTGCCTCTTCAAAATCTTGGTGCGTCTTATACTCTGGAAAATACGCTAGATATATCTCTGATGTTTTGCCCTCTAACGATGATGCTTTTAAACAGGTGGAAGAAACTGAACAGTCTTCTGAACCAGCTACGGAGCAAGAAATGGAGTCCTGTGAGCAGGAAATGGAGCCATCTGAACCGGTCCCCGAGCCGGCTCTGGAGACGTCGACTTCTGAACCAGAGACACCAGTTCCTCCACTGGAACCAGCCATAGTTGTTTACCCTCAGCTGGCACTGCAAAATGGGCAGCCCAGTTGCACCAACATCTCTCTTTACACTTTGCTTGAGTACAGAAGGCAGTGGGAGAAGCTCTCCTTTGAGGTAGGTTTGGTTCTCTCAGATGGAAGTATCAGGGTTCCAAATAGCATCCAAAATTAAATCAGTGTCCAAGGCAAAGGATTTCTCAAAGCTCCAATTTATTAAGAGAGCCATGTTGGCACAGCTGGGAAAACTTGAATCTGAAAGCTTCCCGGTTTTCCCCATCCAATTGAAAGTTCAAGATCGTCCCCCCATTACCACAAGTCCATCCCATGGTCCAATTGTCCACTGCAATGCTGGCAGTTTCCACCCATCCAGTTCTGGTCAGGTGCAGAGACCAAGGATGACCTTGACTTTCTAGAAAGAATTTTGTTATGGCTACATTGCATCTCACTCCTACAATCCCCCCTCTCATTTTCCCACAATAGAAAATGCAGAGTAGAATAATAGAAAGTGTGGCAGGCCAAAGATCCAAAAGAAAAGATGGCTGCAGATCTGACAGGAAGTTCTTGAGGGATGTGTGTGGCTGGCCCTCTTGTCTGGCTTGGCTCCGGCTGCTTAGATGCCCCCATGGGATTAGAACCAGCAGAATAGGATGCAATAGGATACAAATGAGGGGTGGGAAACCTTTGAAGATGGAAAGAGTGGAGGTGGAAAGTGGATTTTGTGAGGGTAGATCTGGTAGGGGCTGAGTATCAAAATGTTCATGATTTTTATAAATGCAGAAATGAACTAAACTGAAATAAATCCCATACTGGAAGAAATGAACAGCCACATACATGTTAAGGACAGAGAGTCCCTAACCATTATGCTGGTGTGCATCAACAACCCTTCCTCCTTAATATCAGGCTTCCAAGTAACATACCTGTAGCAATTAAAACTCTGAGGCAGGTAAATTCCTCAAAGAAGTTTATTACATATGTCATATTGGCATAGGCTGGTGAAAACCAGCTCCGAGTATCCCCGCAGTTTTCACCCAATTAAAAGTAAAAGTTTTCCCACTTTCTCAAAACAATTGGTCTCATGGTCCAATTGCTGGGTGACTCCAGTCCCCTCCTTCTGAGCACTTGCAGGAACGTCCTTGGTTCCCAAGAAAAAGTATTTTGTTTTGACGCCCCAACTATCTCTATCCCCCACCCCACTTCCTGTCCCTCTTCTCCAGTGTGTCAACGCTGAAGTCTCCAAATGGCCTCAGTTAGGCCAACCTCAGGGTTGACACTTAGCACCGGAGCATATTCCAGTGGATTGAGCTTCCCAGTGCTGTCTCTGCCAGTGCCGATGTCCCGCCAGCCTGCTCAACACCTTCTCTCCTCGTTCTTCTCAGCCTCTGTTGCCAGCATCCTATCAGAGTGTATCTCCTGATTTCCATCTGTTGAATCCCCAATCTAGAATTCCATCTTCTAGCCAGTGCAGACTGGCAACTACCCGGAGGAGAGCCTTCTCGGTGGCTGCTTCGACCCTTTGGAACGAACTCCCCGTGGAGATTCGGACCCTCACCACCCTCCAGTCCTTCCGCGCCGCTTTAAAGATCTGGCTGTCCCGGCTGGCCTGGGGTTAAGATTGTAGCCCCACTCGAATTGTGCGACTGTTGTGTTTTCTTTTTAACATGCTGTATTGTCTATTGTTTGTCTTCTCCCCCCCCCCTTTTTGAATTGTGAGCCGCCCTGAGTCCCCCCAGGGAAAAGGGCGGCATACAAATAAAGGCAAAACTAAACTAAAAACTAAACTAAATCTGTTAAATCAGGTGTACACCGTATAGATCAGGGGTCGGCAACTTTAAACACTAAAAGAGCCACAAAGGTCCTAACCAGAAGCTCCCCTTCCCCACCCTCCCATTCAATTCTGGAGCTGACTGGAAGTCTGGTTCCCACACCTTAGAGTCTCTTCCTAGCGTGGCATCCTTTTTTCTCTACCTGTCCTAACTGAAAGCCCTATCAATTGTGGAGCCAACCGGCAACAGGGAATGCAGCATAGGGATAAAAGAGCCACATGTGGCTCCGAAATCGCAGGTTGCTGACCCCTGGACATACGGACACTTAACATTTTCATAGTTTAGGCCTCGAGATCTTTCCCAGCTTCTTGCTCTCTGATCTCTCTTGCTCCTTCTTTCCCCCCTGAGGTGGCAGTGGTGGCAGAGACTTTCCAGGAGATGCTTCAGCGGGATTTTGGCTACAAGCTTTATAAAGCGCTGCTGGCCCTGCCGGAAAAGGAGGAGCCGCCGGAGGCCAAACATCCCGATTCAGAAAAAGTGCCAAAATTGGAAAAGGAAGCCGAGAACGAAGTGAAGGAGGAACCTCAGGAGAAACCTGTAGCAGAGGATGCACCAGATAGTAACCAGAAGGAAGTTCAAGTATGTCTATGCAACTCTTCAGGCCTTACAGTACAATTGGGTGGCCCCTTCATGTTTGGCCAGTTACATCCCCTCCTCATCTTTCTTAACATTGCACGGTTTCCATTTTCTTCCGATTGCGAAGGATAATAGGTGGGGTTCTTTTTTGGGGGGGGTATAAGGCACTGATGTTGTCTTTTTTATTTGTGCAGAAAGAGGGGAGTGGGGAGGCTGAGAAGAAGCCTCCGAATCAAGATGGGGCCAATGCAACCAAGGAGGAGAAGGTGAGTGGGAATGTCAAAGCCGAAGCGAAGGATTCCACTGATGACCTCTGTGAGCTCAGCATGGAAGATGACCTCTTGCTGCTAAGAGAGGACGAAGAGGAGGATTTTGGTAAGCAGTCTGGGAAACGTAACACGGTTCGGTTGAATTTTGCCTACGTGGTGGGGACTCATATTACTGTGTTTCTCCAAAAAATACAGCCTACCCTGAAAGTAAGCCCTAGCTTGATTTGTACATGTGCACCCAATATAAATCCCACCCTCAAAATAAGTCCTAGACCCTACCCGCAAAGCACACGGGTAAAATTAAGCTAGGGTGGGGGTGGAGCTGCCCTACTACTTACTTCGGACAGTTGCTGCCAGGCCCCGACACCTGCCTTTCCTTGCTGGCCCACCTCTTCTGCAGCTGCTTGCGCGAGTCACTTCGGCTTCTATTTGCTGTCAGAGAGCTTCAGGAAAGGCCTTTGCAGCTGATAACAGAACTCCGGATCGAGGGCAGAGGGGGGCTGTTGCTGCCACCATGAGATGAGGAAGAAAATAAGACCTGGTGCCTTTTTTGGTGGCTATATATATAAGACCAGGTCTTATTTTCCGGGGAACACAGTAGATCCCTCAAAGAACATGTTTATTGGATACATCATATCGGCACAGCCGGTGAAAACCAACTCTTAACAGTTCCTGTGGTTTTCACCTAATTAAGAGAGAAAAATCCCCTCTCCCAGGTGTCACCGGTCACATTGTCCAATTAGGATGGATGGCAGACATCCATTGGCTCCTCCTTCAACAACCACCTATTGCAATGACCTTGGTTCCAACAGAAAAACTTTTTGTTTTGACTGTTAGCCAGGCTATCTACTTCCCCCCTCCCTTTCCCCTCTCAGGCTTCGTGGCAACTAGGAGGCAGCACAAGATGGCTTCAGTCAGGTACGCTTCAGAGTTGACAAGTCAGCTTCTGAAGCAGGTCATGTTGCCTTATCCACAGGTGTCAAGTTGGAAGACGCCGAAGTGAGATCCGTTGCATCCAACCAGTCTGAAATCGAGATTTCCTCCCTTCCTGATATGGTTAGTAGACAGCTCGTCTTAAATGTTTGGTTTGCTTGTTTACGTCTGAATGTTCTTAATGGATGTATCCTGCTTTAATTAGCCGTCTTGGGAAGACAAGATTGGGGTATAAACCACAGTAAGTTTTTCTGGAAACGTTGCTGACTTTGTAACATACAAATTCTGGCGCTGGAGACTTCATTCCAAAAACCATCTTTAGCAGGCAAATTTGCATGAATTTATATAGAATGTAGATGGTGGCAAAATTGTTTTCTCAGAAATTGGATTTTTTATTTCATCTTAGGCTAGGTAATTGAGGGAAAGCTCCAGTGGACTGAGTTGTGTAAACCCCCAAATTCTGGAATCTGAAAAAAATTACCATATTGTTTTGGAGTATAAGACATACTTCCACCCCCCCCCCCCCCAAAAAAAAAGAGGGTGGAAATTTGGGTGCATCTTATACACTGATATGTAGTCCCATCCACCCACCGGCGCCCATCATTTGGCCTTTGCCTCCCAGCAATTTACCTCCTTGCAGCAAACGGAGTAAATGGGGCTTGCAATAGGCTATGGCAATCCCTGCAGCCTGAAAGAGCTGATCATCTGCCTGTGCTTAAACTGAAATTGAAAGTGAAACTTGCTTTTTGCTGCAAGGAGGCAAATTGCTGGGAGGTAGAGGCAGATGTTTTTTTCTTGTGCTAATCTGGCTGTTTATTGTTTGTTGCGAGGAGTAAGTCAATAACTGTAAATGCCTATAGAATGCTCAATTTATTAGACTTATTTTTTAAAGACTGCTTTATTATTGTTCTAGACAACAAAATGAAGAAATTTTAAAATAAATGCTTGACCTGAAGAGGCTCAGTGCTATTGTATCTTCTTTTAAATAGCAGAGAATAATATATACTTCCAGAAAACCACATCAATTTTAACAGCAGTTTGGTAGATCGTATCTCAACAGGTCCAAGGTTAACTCAGCCTTCCATCCTCTCGATAAAATCAGGATCCAGATTGTTGGAGGAAAGAGGCTGACTCTAAACTCTTTAGAGAGGGCTGTAAAGCACTGGGAAGTGGTATATAAGTCTAAGTGCTATTGCTATTGCTATTCCTCCCTCCCCCTTTCCTTCCTTCCTTCCTTCCTTCCTTCCTTCCTTCCTTCCTTCCTTCCTTCCTTTCCTTTCTTCCTGTTATTCCCTTTCTTCTTCTCCTTCCTGGTGCCGCAGTGTTTAGAATGCAGCATTGCAGGCTAACTCTGCCCACTGCCAGGAGTTCGATTCTGTTCGGCTCAAGGTTAACTCGGCCTTCCATCCTTCCAAGGTCGGTAAAATGAGGAGCCAAATTGTTGGGGGCAAGAGGCTGACTTTGTAAACCGCTCAGAGAGGGCTGTGAAGTACTGTGAAGCGGTATATAAGTCTAAGTGCTATTGCTATCTCTGGACCAGTGAAATGGAGCACAGAGTGAGACTGTCCCCCTTTCCTCCCCCCCCCTCTTCTTTTTATATGCCATGCTTAGCCCAGAGAGCTGGACCCAAGTACTGTGTTGCCCTTGGATGCCCTTCTTGCCTTCATTTACTTCGACTTGAATTTCTGTGGCTACCTGCATAGGAAGGATATGGACAAGATCCTGCTCACCTTGGGACTGCACCTCTGCAAAGAGCAGGTGAGCCTCGGCTGGGTTCTGTCGGCGATTGGTGGAACGAGTCGGCCTCTGCCCTCTGGACCGTGGGCACAGGGGCTTTCTTGACCGCATTTCCCCAGGGCCACTTCTAAGGGGCTGTCTCATCTGCTGGTAGGTGAAGCGCTTGGTGAACAGGGTTGTGACGCAGTTTGTGTGCCGTTACCGCAGCCTGCGTTACAGCCGGCAGGAAGGTACAGAGGCCGGCCTCGGAGAGGAAGAGCTATCAGGTGAGTTGCAGGTACGGGGTGGGACGTGACTCTACGGGGCATTAGGGATGGGATGCCACTGTACCTTGCTTTTTAAGTGAGGCTGGTTCCAATTCAGGAATCGATTTTATTGAGCCCTCTGTGTGCCAGGAGGAGGTCTGGATTGGGGGAGAGGGGGTCTTTACATTTTTGTCTCCTCCCAACAAAATACAGGCAGTCCTTAACTTACAACAATTCATTTAGTGACCGAAGTTACAACAGGCACTTACAACCATTTTTCACACTCATGGCCATCGCAGCATCCCCACAGTCACACGATCAAAATTCAAACGCTTGGCCACCGACTCATATTTATGACGGTTGCAGTGTCCCGGGGGTCATGTGAGATTCCCCCTTTGCAACTTTCTGATGAGCCACATCAATGGGGGAAGCTCGATTCACTCAACAACGGGGACAACAAAAGTTGTAACTCGGGGCAGAATTCATTGGCAACTCTCTTGCTTAGCAAGGAAATTTTTTGGGCCCAGTTATGGTCGTAAGCCGAGGACTTAACTGTGTTCCAGGTATGTGAGGATTTCCTTCCCAATATCTCCTTCCATTGAAATGTGGCTCACTATTGGAAAGCAGAATTCTTTGTCAGGCTGGGTCAGTTGGTGTTCTGACCGAGGCTTCCCAAGAGCATGAAGCAAACTCCTGGTCCCAACAAAAATCCCTTTTATTAATTGATTGTGAATTCTGCTCATTCACATCCAGCAAAATCAAAGGAGGATTTGCAGTCACAGACTTTATCTGGCTTGGAGAGCTGCCAGGCCCATATCTGCAAAACTTGGCAAGGAGTCTCGGAGAGTCACGAACCAATTAAACGAAGTAATTGTCTCCTGCAAACTCCACTTCCCTTTCGCTCCTCTTTTATTTCTTCTGGGAAGGACCATTCATCGTCCACCTGTGGTCTAACTCCCAAGTCGACCCCTATTCTTTAGCTGTTCCCTTCGTCTGGCAACTCTGCGCATGCACACACACAGAACAGGCTCCAGCTGTTCTTCTGCCTCAGTGATGTCTGACTCTGAAGGCAGCTGATAACTGGCATACGGCTCTGGCCCCCTCTCTGCCTCTGACACAGAGCCTTCCCCAGACTCCAGGACTGGCCCATGTCTGCTGCCAGCTCCTCTGGTGGGCCACAACAGTTGGCAAGGAAGAGAATGACGCTTCAGACCAGCAGGAATGGCAGCAATGAATTCATATGCTTTTTTGCTCCTTTTTCTCCCCATTCCCCAAATCAAGGTGTCCTTGATTGTTAAGCAAGATAAATACTACTTCCTTCTTGCAGGCAACCTCCATTTCTTGCGCTCATCGGTTCCTTTGACTAAATCTACCCGAGAGACTCAGTCTACCAATTTGATCCCATACAATGGAGCTGTCCTTAATGTCAGCAAACTCCTGGAAAAAGCCGAGCAGACAGAAAACAGCCGACTCTACCTGGAAAATAAAATCCATACCCTGGAGCTAAAATTGGGTGAGTGCTGCAGTGGGAGGGTCTATAGATTTAATTCATCTACAACCAGCCATCCTGATTCCTGACAGTTCACCTTGATTGCCATCTGTACCAATGAGGAACTGCTTCATTTGATAAATTCTATGTTCTGGGTTAACCAGATTTGGGCTTCTAATGTCTGGGTGACCAGTGAATGGCAGCAAAGTGATGTGCTTTAAAATATTTGCTGTCCCCCAGTGGTCATGTGGAATTTTGCAGTCTTGTTTACTCTTGTTATCTAGGAAAGCAGGATTCCAGCCCAAAATGTTGTATTTATTGGGCTTAATCTTGATTGCATGGTTTGGTTTGGTTTTGGTTTTATTGGGATTTATATGCCAATATAAATGCAAGGGGTACCAAACATTACGTACCCTTTGTAGAATTGGATGGCTTCTTGAGCAAGAACTGAATTGCCATTCTGGGCTGCGAATGTGGAATGAAAAGTTGTTGTTAGTTGCGAAGTCGTGTCCGACCCTTTGTGACCCCATGGATCCTCTCGAGTCCATTTAAGCTTCACGCCGACTGCTTCTGTGACTCCATCTAGCCACCACCTTCTCTGTCGTCCCCTACTTCTTTTGCTCTCCATTGTTCCCAGCACGAGGCTCTTCTCCAGGGAGTCCTTCCTTCTCATCAGGTGGCCAAAGGATTTGAGTTTCATCTTCAGGATCTGGCCTTCTAAAGAGAAATCAGGGTTGATCCTAGGACTGACCGGTTGGATCTCCTTGCAGTCCACAGGACTTGCAGGATTCTTTTCCAGCACCAGAGTTCAAAGGCCTCAATTCTTTGGTGCTCAGCCTTCCTTATGGTCCAACTTTCACAGTCATCCATTGCAACTGGGAAAACCATAGCCTTGACCTGTGATATGTCTGCTTTTTAGCATGCTGTCTAGATTTGCCATCACTTTCCTCCCCAGGAGCAAGCCTCTTTTAATTTCTTGGCTGCAGTCCCAATCTGGGGTGAGCTTGGAGCCCAGGAAAATAAAATCTGTCCCTACCTCCATTTCTTCCCCATTTATTTGCCAGAATTGGGAAGGCTGGATGCCATGATATTAGTTTTCTGAATGTTGAGTTTCAAGCCAAGTTTTGCATTCTCCATGAAAAGTAATGGAACTCCTTTACAGGAACTGAGACGAATTCAAAACAGGCTCTTATACTTCTACCTGCATAAACATCCAGAAAATGGAGATGTAATTATTTATGTAGAAAATTTATGTAGCCACTTACTCGCTCACAGCAACTCTAGCTGGCTTACAAAGGGATGGAAGCATAAAGAAGGTGGCAGACAACAGACAGGCCCATGCATTTAAAATACCCTCCAGAGGTTTAGAAAATGTATCTGTAACAATTGTAAAAGTCAAAGGTTCCCACCCTGGAATCTGCTCCCTGCAGATTCCATAATTACCATAATTACAGATTACTGTAATTGGTCCTTATATAAATAGGTTCCCCTCCAGTGAGATACTGGCAATTTTGGCTCTCCCTTGTTCTGACTAGGAGCTTACACTTCTCTCTGTTAACTTTCTGCTCGGAAAACAATTCCAATCGACTGCCCGCGTAGAAGAGTCCCAGCTACGCTTCTTATCCACGGAGGCATCCAACAAGGCTTTGACGCTGGAAGTGCAGGATTTACAGAAGCGCCTGACTGAGATGGAGGAGCAGTCAAAAGTATCTGAAAAGCAAAAATCCCTTTTTCAAAGGCTGCTGCAGGAGAATAAAAAGCGTCTGGTTCCTTTGCAACTGGAAATCCAGAAGATAATTGAGAAGGTAGGCTGACAATCGAACCCAATGGGGCTTTTGTAGTAAACTAGCCGGTAACCTGGCATTGCCCGGGTATTTATTTATAGGGTGAAAATGTCAGGACCAAACGTAATTTCTAATGTTGGATTTCCCCCCCTTACTATAGAGGGAGTCCCCTTGTGGAGTACGGTGAAGCTGTTACCACTGAAACTCCACTGTGCTGTACAGTAGAATCCATTTTATAGCAGTACAGTAGAAGCCATTTGAAGGCACAACAGGCTGTATCTTAACAGAACACGCACCCTGAGGGGTGTTAGGGGTGTCTTACCCCCACAGTATTTGTTTCCAGAGAGCAAGTCATCTGTGTACCAAGTTTGGATGAAATTGCTTGAGGCTTTCCAGAGTTATGCTGCAACACACACAGCCATTTTATATATTTATACAGTAGAAGATGTGGAGTGTTGATCTTCAAGCAGTTATGGCTTGATAGATCTAGAACTGGACATCTGCTCAGAAACTCCTAGGCTGTGTGGGCAGCTGTGCAGCACTTAATAGAGAGTGGGAGAACTCTCATCCCTTTGGAAGGACACCTTGAGCTCCTAAGAGAATTGTGCTTCCAGATCATGTGTGTGTTTATTCAGAAGTCAATTCCATTGACTTCAGTGTGCTTAGGACAACAGGCAATACAACTGCTATGGCCTCTTTGGATTTTTTTTCCCATGTTGGTCAGTGGCATTGCTATTTCTACCTCAGTCCCAGATGACCTCCTTAAAAAAAGAGAGAAAATGAGGTATTTGTGAGCCCGCATTCATCAGGGAACGCCGTGAAGAGCTGGATGCTTTTAAGGCACCCCACTGACTCTGTGCTTGACTTTGTCCCAAAATTGGATGATACTTTAAAATAGTTCATATCTGTAAAAGTGAAATGATGTTTTATTTGGTCCCAAATGTTAAATGTTGCTATCTATACAAGTTTCTTCCATTTTGGGGAAGCAGGTGGGTCTTTTTCTTTGCGGTGTTTTGGAGAAAAATTACGTTGCTACTGGTACAAAATAAATGTGACCCAGAAGAATGAAAATTGGCGTTGTTGCTTCCCCAAACGTTTGTAGCTTCCCACAATGTTCCCTGCAGTGTCCATCTAAAAAAATTCTTCGGGCTGGTAAAGGTTCCCCTGCACATGAGTGCTAGTCATTCCCGGCTCTAGGGGGTGGTACTCATCTCCGTTTCAAAGCTGAAGAGCCAGCGCTGTCCGAAGACATCTGTATGGTCGTGGCCGGCATGACTCAATGCCGAAGGCACATGGAACACTCTTACCTTCCCACCGAAGGTGGTTCCTATTTTTCTACTTGCATTTTTATGTGCTTTTGAACTGAGGTTGATAGAAGCTGGGACAAGTAACCGGAGCTCATTCTGTTACGTGGCGCTAGGGAGTCAAACCACGAAACAGCCCTTTCTGATCGACAAGCTGAGCGTCTTAGCCACTGGGCCCCCGTGTGCCTATTCTGGGCTGGTAGGCAAGCCTATATAGAAGACTGAATTGAAGCAGTTAACTTCTTTTGGTGTCTATCCACAGAGGTGTTTGGAGGAGACCTTGGCACCAAAGGACACCAAATGGGGGACCAGGATTTTAGCATTTTCTCCCCTCTGCACACCTTTTTTCCCAACAGCAAATTTGCACCTGTAGAGAAGTCACGAAGTTTTGACTTCTGAACAAACACACACACGATCTGGAAGCACAATTCTCTTAGGAGCTCAAGGTGTCACCTTCCAAAGGGATGAGAGTTCTTCCACTCTCTACTAAGCACTGCACAGCTGTCCACACAGCCTAGGAGTTTCTGAGCAGATGTCCAGTTTTCAACATATCTCCTCGCAAAGAGTGATGAAAAGATGAAAATCCTTTGTCCAGGCATTTGGGAGTGGGAACTTTTCAGTTACCTACTTTCTCCAGTTGTGCCTGAAATAACGTTGCATCCTTGAGACTGCTTGGAACATACAGTTCATCAGTTTGGACTCTGCATCAAACGAAGGTTTTGACAGTTTAGTGTGTCTAGAATTGAGACACAATAATCAGGATTCTGGTTAAGCAAAGCATGGCAATGAGCTCCATGAATTCAGATGAAGGTATTTATAGTAACTTAAAGCAAAGTGATTGGGTTAGAATGTAGAATAAAAGAATTGGAACGGATCTTTTGAGGTCTTCTAGTCCAGGGGTCTCCAACCTTGGCAACTTTAAGATTTGTGGACTTCAACTCCCAGAGCTCAGAATTCTGGAAGTTGAAGTCCACAAGTCTTAAAGTTGCCACAATTGGAGTCTCCTGTTCTATGCCAACCTCTTACACCATTCTGGACAAATGGGTTGTCCAGTCTCTTCTTGAAGATTTCCAATGAAATCTTCAAGAATCTGTAACTTCTGAAGGCGGGCCATTGCTCTGATTGTTCAGGAAATATGCCAGTCAGGTTGACTGTCATGTTGTAGCTCAAAGGGGTCTCCAACCTTGGCAACTTGAAGCCTGGCAGACTTCAACTCCCAAAATTCCCCAGCCAGGCTTAAAGTTGCCAAAGTTGGGAGACCCCTGTTGTAAATCGTTAGCAATCTTTGCCTTAAGGTGGACTATATTTAATGCTGCATATTTTAACGATGGCAAGACTGGTTTTTGCACAAAAGTGGAAATATAAAGAGACTCCCTCGGAACAAGAAATAATAAATAAGATACAGACGTGTGCAGAAATGGACAGATGGACTCTAGAGCTCAAAGACGAGGGTGAGATGGAATAGCACGAAATCTGGGACAACTGGTATCGATGGTGAGAAATGGGGGGGAAAGGCCGGGACAGAAAAACACAGAGGAGTTAAGAATCGGAAAATATGGTATTAAGAATGTGTGATAGGTATGAACTGGGTATTTATATGATTAGTAATTATACAAAAGAAAGGATTAATGGACAGGTAATCTGACTGACTACATACACCCATGTAATGGATATAAAATGTAATTGTTGTAAGGTCTAATCACTATGTGGAAATGTTTATACCAGAAATGTTGCACTACGTCCAACATTTTTTAATGTTTATCTAATAAAAAACTTTAAAAAATTTTTAAAAAAACAATCTTTGCTCTACCTGTTCTCTTCCTATTTTCCCTTTGTCTCATTCAGACCAACAGCTGCTTAGAGAAGGAAGCCACGTCGCCCTCTGTTTCCAGCAACTGATGCTCCCTAGAGAAGGAAATCATCTTGGCAGGGGAGATCAGTACCACCTTTGGTTTGATATTTTGGGGGTGTGTGAGTAAAGCGGTTGTGGGGGGGTAGGTAAGCCTTTGAAACCATCAACTTTTTTGCTGCTCTGTGAAAGGCTACAGCAGCTGGTTTTCATCCTCGAACACCCCCTCCTCACCCCAGGCTTGGGGAGGGGAAAAGGGCCCCTAGTCCTGCATGGCTAGGAGGCACCCTTCATCTGCTGGAAACCCCCCCCTGCCCCCCCCCACTTGTTTAAAGGAATACCCATTAGAGCTAGGCATTTTGATGGTCAGAAGAAGCTACAGGGTAGGTATTTGGGGCTGTTGGCCAACAGCAAGTCTTGGACTGGGAACGTTAGCTCCGTACCGAGAGCCACACGAGTCCTGACTGCTCCAGAAGACCAGGCATCGCTAGCCTCTTTGTGCTGCTGCATGGAGATGTTTTTAAGCCCCTCTCTCTCCCCGTCCCCTCTACATCCAGCTTAGGGGTGGCCTTCTGCCTGCCTTGGGCCGGCTGGTGCCTTGGGGGGGGGGGGGAGACGGCCTCCTGGCAGTCGGCAGGCTTTCATCCGCTAGACCTAAGACCAGCAACTCTTCCTGCCTCTGCCTTTTCTGGGTCGCACGTTCAGGGTGGCTCGCGAGTTTTGCTCGGGTGCTGTGGCTTGAGCGTCAACATCGTACATACTTTGGGCCAGCATTTTAGCTATTTTAAGAAAAAAACACGCCGTGAGTCCCTCCTCTTCCTCCTCCACTCCCTGTCATTTACTTGCTCCGGGACCCACTTGAGTTTTCATCACTAGCCTTCCGACAAAAGTGAAATTCCCTTTCAGCGGATCTTGAGTTTTGAGGATCTGGGATTTTTGGCAGCGAGAGGAGCCTGCGGTCCGTTAAACCTCCATTGGAAAGACATAGCACACAGCTGTGAGGGCTGGGCACAGCTGGAGGCCATGGGGTTCCCACCGTGTAGACTTTAGTAACTGGTGGGCCTATGCAAAGCAGTGGCCGGGCTCAGGCCCCTCCCTTCAGTAGGTACTCGCTGCATTTGCCCTGGCCACCTGCTTCCCCACCCTCAGGTGGTCTGTCACTTCTGAATGTGTTGCTTTTAGTCTGTAAATGTGGTAACAACTTGTATTTAACTGGCCAAGTTACTTTTATAAAAGTCTCTTCCTCACTTGGAAATGGGCTCTGCCTCGTCTTTTTTCTTTTGCACCCAGACGCAGCCCTTGGGTGGCCTTTCATTCCACGCACGTACACTGGAATGCTGTTGCTCAAGGGGTCACTGGGTTAGAAATCCATTCCTACGCCCACACCATTTAGGAGCACCACTCGGTGATCCTGAGGACACAGAAAAACCTCCAAAGGGCCTCAATGACCCTCTAAAAGGATGCAAATGACCAGTGTCTGCAAGCAATATAAATCCTTCCCTTCCCCACTCTCCTGTCAGAACTGAAGAAGCTTCTTGGATGAGAAGTGAAACGTCTTCAAAAGAAAAAACCAGACAGTCCAGTTTCCTCCTGAAAAAGCACCTTTGGGAGAACATTTGAGAATGTGATATGGTGCAGTTTGCTTCACAAGTATGGGGAAAGAAAAACCAATACAGTACAAGCCTTTGGGGCTGTTTTGTTATCATGTTTACGAGAGTGGTTGAGTTTGACCATAATTAATAAAATGTTGCCCGTACCTCAATTCTTAAAATGTATGTAATGTGACCTAAACAGAGAATGTCAAGTTATTTCCGGCTGCCTTCAAACAGCTTTGCAAAATTAATTAGGCAGCTTTCCATGCATCAGTTATCAGTCATGGGGGCAGCTCCATTCTCACGTACAGAGGGACAGAGTCAAATAATCCAGTGAGATGTGTTTTTTTTTTTAAAAAATAAAATTAGAAATATGGGCTACAGAAGAACAAAAAGAATCATCTACAATATTCTCATTAATCATAATTAAGACAGGCAAAGGCAACAGTTGGGAGGCATCAATACCAACAAACCAGAGGTTAGTCCAGAAAGATAAAGGAAGACCTGCATTCCTGGCTAGCCACCACCCCCAGTAAGAACAACATTTATTAGTTTAAATCACAGCCACCTTTATAGGATGGCCAAAGGATTTCACCAACGCACTGAGACTGTTTTCCCTGTAAATAACATTTCAGTAGTGATGCACTTCCATTGAAACCTGGACAGTGCGAGATATAATATTCATGTAGATTGTACCAAGGCAAAATATAATCTTTGTCCTGTCCTGTTTTTTGAAAATCATGATTTACGCTTTGTAAATTTATATTACATTCAGTAGGATTAAGCTACTCTACCAATCCGTTTGTAAAAGATGCCACTATTTTGAGACAGCTTTCAATGTCACAAAGACACAAACCAGACAAGGAGCTCAGTGCAATGATGACATTTTTTAAACATCAGAAGTAAAAACTTTTTAGCCAATAAGGTTACCGGTAATAATATTTTTGGGGGGTAAGATAAAGGTTCCTCTCGCACATATGTGCTAGTCATTCCCGACTCTAGGAGACGGTGCTCATCTCTTGTTTCAAAGCCCAAGAGCCAGCGCTGTCGGAAGACTTCTCCATGGTCATTGACCAGCATGACTAAATGGCAAAGGTGCATGGAATGCTGTTACCTTCCCAAGTGGTCCCTATTTTTCTACTCACATTTTAATGTCCTTTTGAACTGCTAGGTTGGCAGAAGCTGGGACAAATAACGGGAACTCAGTCCGTTACACAGCGCTAGGGATTTGAACCGCCAAACTGCCGACCTTTCCAATTGACAAGCTCAGCATCTTAGCCATTGAGCCACCTTGGGTAACTTTTTTGGGGTAACTACACTCACTGAGAATACCACTCCCAATTCAGCTGTCAGGCAGAGCCGGATTTCGGAAAGGCTGAATTAAAAAGCTTGTTCACTTATCCTTTTTAAGTGTAAATTCCTCTGATTTTTCAAACTTCACAAATCTCTTAATGCAGGACTCTTACCATGTTGTTGTTAATACAGATAAAAGACGTTCAGGATTTAAAGAGCTGTAGCAAATAGCAACATTCTAGATTAAAATCAGTGCTAACAAGGTTTTAAAACGGGGGTCTCCAACCTTGGCAACTTTAAGACTTGTGGACTTCAACTCCCAGAGTTCCTCAGCCAGCAAAGCTTGAAGACTTGAAATCCACAAGTCTTAAAGTTGCCAAGGTTGGAGACCCCTGCTTTAAAGGGTTCAAGCCTTCAGAAATCGGAAGCAATGTTCAACTTCCTGTCTTTATCCACTTCATCATCAGCTGTCACGTTAAGGATTCGTAAAAGCTGGAGGTCAGTCATCAGCCACAATGGAGAGTGCCCTCAACTCGTTCAGCTTGGCTTCGCTCTCCTTCTCCCTCTGCTCGTCTGTTAAGTCAGGCTCATCAATCTGTTCCGTTAATTCGCCAAATATCTTGTACATCTCGGTGTAATATACAACCTGGAGGGACAGAATAGGAATCTTTTAGAAACATAGCCATCTGTTTCAGCCATCCTACCTCACCTGGAGAAAACACCTGTCAACTCTTTGTTGACATTCCATACATAATGTTGGCAGAGCTGTATCTCAGATTACAGTAGCTGGGTTGAGATGGGTGTATCTATTGGGTAACGTGATTTATGACACAGACTGAGGGGAGGAAAGGAAAGGGTAAAGTTCAGAAGCAGATAAACAAAGCAAAGAATTGGCTGCAAATAAATCTTCCCTAATGAAGCTATTAATAAATCACTGGTTTTTGTATTAAAACATTGGCTCGCTTATTTTGAATCATTTACGGCATTGTTAGGAAACTTGACAACACCAATGCGGAATTTTAATACTTGAAATAGGAATTGGTTTTGTGGGTGATTTAAAAAAAAGATTTCAAAATTATTTGTTACGACACCGGTTAAGTCTTGCCTAAGGTTTCTCTTTGAAACCGCTGGAAGATAAGACGAACATTCAGCCTTCTCTATAGCTACTGCTATGAAAACTCCATGTGCCGGACAAACACAAACGTTTGAAAAGTTGTGATCTGGGACACAACTCCTTGCAAATAAACTGGCCCATTACCCTAGCCAAACTGCAATGTTGGAAGCAAAGGCAGGGTTTTTTTTTTTACGTTTTCAAAATCAATGCCACACAATAATTCTACTAGACAACTTGAAAGTATTAGTGTCAGAACTCCGAGGCAGGTAAATTCCTCAAAGAGCAGTTTTTATTGGATATATCATATTGGCACAGGCTGATGAAAACCGACTCTGAAAGTTCGCGTAGTTTTCACTTAATTAAAAGCAAGTTTCCCCTCCTTTCCCATACAATCAGTCACATGGTCCAATCATGCGGTCAGACTGCCTGGTGACATCGCTCCTCTCTCCAACCACCTGCGGGAATGTCCTTGGTTCTCAGGAGAAAGTATTTTGTTTTGGCTACAAAACCTCAGCTATCTTTATTTCCCCCCTTCCTCCACTGAAGCTTCCAAGATGGCCTTGGTCTGGCCAGCTTCAGGGTTGACAGCTAGATTCCATCAAAGTGTGTGTGTGTGTGTGTGTGTGTGTGTGCGCGCCTGTGTGTGTGCCTTCTGCATTTCTGCTGCTGGCTTTCCACCCCTGCCTCTTTTCTTGAAAACTGAAGAAGGCCCCTGCTCGTTTCCACCTGTCAAATTACACTTGAAAGCTTGTCTGTGCTTAGGCAACAGTAGAAGCCACAGTAGAAATCCCTCTTCCTACACAGCCGTCTGGAGCAGTCGAGGGAGGCGACAGGTGAGTCGTGAACCCTGACCTTTTTAGTGCATCATAGGAGAAGGGTGGTCCCCCGCTACACCCATGATGGCGAACCTATGGCAAGTGTGCCAGAGGTGGCACACAGAGCCCTCTGTGGGCATGTGTACCGTCGCCAGCTGCTCTTCTGCCTTCAAGCGCGCTGGAAGCTGGTGTTCACGGGTGCTGGAGCACTGAAAAATGGCCTTAAAACCAGCCAAAAAACAGGCATGTGGGCACTGGCCAGTTGGTCTTTGGGTTTCCGGGACTCTGGGAAGCGTGAAGATCAGCTGGCCGGCATGCAAGCGTGTGCCAGAAACCCAAAAGATCAGCTGGCCGGCAGGTGCATGCACATTGGCTAGCTAGTCTTTGGGTTTCCGGCACTCTGGCCTGTGCTCTTGCACACACATGCACGCACCAGGGGTAGGTTCCAACAGGCACTACTGCCGGTTCACTCGTGGGCGTGTGCTTGATGCATGCTGTGCGCGCATACGCAGTGCAATAAAAATAGTTCTGCACATGCACAGAGGTGAAAAACAAGATGGCGGTGCCGGAGAACCAGTTCAGGGAGGTGGCAGGCCTAGGTTGCTGCTGGTTCCAGTGACCCAGGCTGCCAAACCCACCACTGGCACATGCGTTCCGGTTTGGTCAAGGTGCCGAAAACATACGCCTTCCCTGCCCCACCCCAAGCTACCTTTAGAGGTATGGGAGAAGAGGCACATTCCCCAGAGAAACCAACCGGGGAGTTTGTCTTAACCCTCGGGAAGATTTCACTGGCAATGCTAGGATTTTCACAAATGCTGGCTAATCCTGTCCAACACCCCCACAACGCAGCTATTCTTAGAGCTTGCACTCTAAACAGCTCGCCAAAAGGGCAGGGACCTCCCTGCCCCCCCCTCACCCCAAGGTTACCCTAAGCCAGCAAAGAGCGGGGATTGAAAGCGGAGGTTACTTTGCCTCATTTGCCATGGAGCTTAACTCACTAGATCACACTGCCTTGCTGCGACTCTCCCTTTCATGCACCGTCACCATGGCAACCGAAAACGACAGCATATGCTCAGAATCCCAGCTTTTTCCATCGCGGTGATGCTTGCCCCACAGTCATCCCAACAGCCGGCACAGGGGGATGAGTATTCCCATCTGTAAACTCCATGACTTCTAGGGTGGCACCCAAGCACAATACATACAAACTTTTCTCCCTGGTTGAATTCCCACTTCAATGGCAGGACCTAAGCTGGCTCCTCCCGAGATCGATCCAGATGTCTCCCCTTCTTAGGTTCTAGATCCCCAGTTGTTCGCCTTGCAAAATTCTTAAGAAAAGTTACTTTGTGTGGAAGGAGATCTTGGGTGTAGGAGAATCGCACCAGGGCATATCTAATGGTACGTTCTAAGCAACCAATTCTGGTTTCATGGCATGCATAAGTAGTTGCCTTGTTGCCAAACCTTATGACAACTCCAGTGCTTCTATAGGTACCAAATGCTGCTGTTTTTCTATACACGACCTGCACTCACAAGAAATTCATCCTACTCTGATCAAGGGAGAACTTGGTCTTACGGAAAGAATGTCAACCTAAATTTCACTTTCAGAATAGAAATAGAAATTAGAAGAATAGAACAGAATAGAATAAAGAATTAGGAGTAGAGTAGAACAGAACAGAACAGAATAAAGAATTAGGAATAGAATAAAATAGAAATAGAACAGAATAGGACAGAAGAATAGAACAGAATAGAATAAAGAATTAGGCGTAAAGTAGAAGAGAACCGAATAAAGAATTAGGAATAGAATAGAATTGAACAGAATAGAATAAAAAATTAGGAGTAGCATAGCGTAGAGTAGAATTGCAGAGAATAGAATAAAAAATTAGGAATAGAACAGAACAAAAGAATAGAATAGAATAAAAAAATAGGAATAGAACAGCAATTGGAAGGGATCTTGGAGGTATTCTAGTCCAACCCCCTGCTCAAGCAGGAGACCCTATATCAGTGGTTCCCAACCTTTTTTTGGCCATGCCCCACCTAAGCATTTTTAAAATCCTGATTCACCCCCCCCCCCCCCCCCGGTGACATATAATTCTTACTTTATTAAAAAAGTGAACTCTACTTGCGCAGAGGAAGCCTAAAAGGCCATTAGTTTAGTTTAAATAAGGTTCAAATTGCCCCCATTAAAAATCAAATTGCCCCCGCGTGGGCCCTCATGTTGGGAATCACTGCCCTAGACCATTTTAGACAAATGTTTGTCCAGTCCCTTCTTAAAATCCTCCATTGATGGAGCACCCACAACTTCCGAAGGGCAGCTGTTCCACTGGCTTTAATTGTTCTCACTGTCACGAAGTTTCTCCTTAGTTCTAGCTTGCTTCTCTCTCTGTTCAGTTTCCAGCCTTTGTTTCTTGCCCTGCCTTCAGGTGCTTTGGAAAAGAAGTTGACCCCTTCCCTCTTCTTTATGGCAGCCCCTCAACTATCATGTAGGAAGTTAACACAGACACATCCCTCCTAGAAAAATGAAATGTCCTGGAAAATATTGAAAAGGCAGAATATTATATTTCCCTGGACCAGAAATGGAGAAATATGTTTTTGGGCAGAAAGCAGACTCACTCTTAATAGCTCCCACCTTTGTCAATGGGCCATTAAAATGCCTGAGCCAGTCTCCTCTACATAACACAAATAGGGATATCCCTCTACAGAAACTCACCACATGGCATCTGGGAACGCAACCAAGCTTAGAACTCAAAAGACACAACCTACAAAGTTAGCTAACTCCCACTCCACCCCTGGGAGTCTGACAATCAGAATACATTTCTTACACAGGAACAGGAAACAGAGAGGTGGGGCCGAACAGAGAGTATAAAAAACTCAGGAACTCTCAGCAAGCTCCTCTTTCTTTTTCTTTTCTTCTTCACCCAACATCTGGAAGCATGGGATCACCTCAAACCATGTGGTCCTGTCCACCATTAAAACCATCTTTCCAAGCAGCCTCCATGTTTCCATGGTCTTTCCCCCCACTTGGAACTGAACCCAGAAGGACACTTCTTCCAACAATTACATGTCAAAATGTCAAAGGTAGTCATTGTCCTTCCTTAGAGTGTTGAACAAGGCTACTATCACCCTCCATCCAAATGGTTCTCACTGCTTTTAAGAGCAAGTAGCTTGGGTACCGATATATAAACTATCTCCATGGAGACCAGCCTCTCCTCCACACTATCACCGTGCACTGGCTTCTTATTTTTAGTGGAAGAAGGCGGCTTCTTCTGGGAATCTCTACATTTCAAGGACACTACAAGTGCCTTGGTCCTGCCCTTTGGTCAGGTTGATGAGAAGTGGGAACATTAGAGCCCTGGGTCTCATTCAGACATAGGTTCTGAGAGCCTCTGGAGTTGTTATCCCTTCAAATCAGCAGATGATGAAACTAGCTGTGTGGTGACTCAGCAAGACGGCTGCCTTATCAACAATGACTAATGAAATCAGATCGACAACAGCAGAACAGCCAAAATTGGAAGAACTATAGCTGTAGGAGAGGATCAGGCAGGGCTGGGTGGTGGAATTAAAATGAATCATCAGCCTAGAGACGTTACGTTGCCACAAATGGTTTAAGTCCAAACTACCTGGAATTCCACGGAATCCTTATTTAATTTAATTTAATTAACCACATTTATATGCCACCCAATCCCAAAGGACTCCGGGCGGCTTACAAAAATAAAGAGGAAAAAAAAAAGACACATAACGAACACATAACAAAAGAAAACGGTTTAAAATAGCAATACCTCATACATTCATTCTAATCGGGGCTGGACCTCAACAGTGAGGTCAACAGCCTCAGGCCTGCCGGAACAGACAAGTTTTTACAGCTTTCCTGAAGGCCATGAGAGTGGGTATGGTCCGGATCTCTGGGGGTTTCTGGTTCCAAAGAGTCGGAGCAGCCACAGAGAAGGCTCTCCTCCGGGGGCCCGCCAGTCGACACTTATCTGGTGCCCATTTAGCGCTCAACTTTAGTTGACTAGATTCTTGGATATAGGCTTGAGTAATAAACATTCTGAACTGAAACTTGTCAACAGTTTGTTGCAAAAATGAAATCCAGAAAGCACATGTGGGTAATGGATTCAGCAGGATTCATTCACTTCTTTATATACATAACAACATATGAATAAATGTACAATACCCACACAAATTCTTCCAACGTGGTAGTAAGTACAAGCAGTTTCATTTCAGTTCAGATCAGCAGACAAGTCCAGACTAGCTTTGTTTCAAAGTTTACAGCTTAATAGTTGGAGTAAGCCACGGCCAAGCGCCTAGCTGTCTCCCAGCAAATACTCTTTCCATTTCTAAAGAGCCCTCATTGGCTGACTTAGTTGCTATGCCCTATTCCAGTTCATGAACATTGTGACAAAACTTAATATATAGCCCTGATTCTTTGTGCCTGGGAACACAACTAGAAGCTAAGTGAACAAGGCTCATGATGAGCGCGTGAACAAGGCTCAAGGGGGCTGGACTAGAAGACCTCCATGGTCACTTCCAGTTCTAGTCCAATTCTGGAGCCTGAAAGAGCAGGGGTTAAGCCCATAGGTTGCAGTATTCAAACTATGGAGAATCCCATACACTTCTTCAGTCTTTGAACTGCTAAGGAATGCAAGGAAGGCCTTCTGATTTACAACCCTTATTAGTTGATCTAACCTGCCTTCCACTGAGGACCTGTACACTGCATGGGTCAAAAAGAGGGCTGTGAAAATATCGATGCTATAGAGCACTGCACACCAGAACAACTAGACACAAGGACAGTTTTTCCCCAAATGCTAAACAAATAATTCCCACAACACTGTCATATTACCTACTAAGACTGTATTACTATTATTCTTCTCTTCCTTCTTATCTCTTCCCACCTATCTCTTCCCACTTATGACTAAAACCATGTTGCTTATATCTTTAAAATTTATATTGTTTTATTTGTTTCCTAGCATAATTTGATTGTTTACCTATGACTATCACTAAGTGTTGTATCTTTTGATTCTTTTTTAAATATATTTTTTATTATTTTTACATTTAAAACAATGCAGTACCGCGAAGTCAAAGTGACCATACATTCACATTATATACAGCTAGTCTCAACCATTAACTATTAGCCTACTTAATACATTGTCTATCCTTCTGTCCAATCACAATATATACAGTTTGTTCCAGTCTTGTCACCTTGTCTTATACCAATCATAAAATCTGTTCCAGACTTCAAAATATTCTGATTCCCTTTTATTTTTAAGTTCAAGAGTGAGCCTCCTTTTATTTCAGCCTCTCTGCAATGGTATGAAAGAAGAGGGAGTGTCCACAATCAAAAGTGTTGGCTAACTGCTGGTTCATTTGGTAATCTTATTTAAACTCTTCATCTAAAAGGGAGCAGACAACCAGTGGGAAGTAATTCTTCCATTTTTATTTGGTGGCATGTTGGGCATCTTAAGTCTACCAGGCTAATGAGAAAATGGATAATAGATAGATAGATAGATAGATAGATAGATAGATAGATAGATAGATAGATAGATAGATATAGACAGACAGACAAGACAGAGAGAACAATAATAGACAGATTAGATAGATTTAGATTTATAGATGATGTAGATGATATAGATGATTGATAGATAAAATAGATTTAAATATAGATTTATAAATGCTAGATAAATTATAGATATAGGCAGATTAGACATAGATTTAGATATGAATATATAGATGGCAGTTTAGATAGATAGATATAGACAGACAGACAGACGACAGAGAACAATAATAGATAGATTAGATAGATTTAGATAGATTTATAGATGATGTAGATGATAATATAGATACATCGGGCATAGGCTCCAGCTGTTCTTCCGCCCCACTGATGTCTGACTCCGAAGGCAGCTGATAACTTTTGGACGGTCCTGGCCCCATCTCTGCCTCTGATGCAGAGACCTCATCAGAGCCTTCCCCAGACTCCTTGACTGGCCCATCTTCCTCCCCAACCTCCTCCCTGTCCGAATCTGCTGCCAGATTCACTGGCGGGCCAACACTAGGAATCCCATATGCTAAGAAATTCCAGTGAGCGGGGTCGAGGAGAAGAGCCTTTTCCATCGTGGCCCCATCTACCACCAGAAGTGAGAACTGCTCCCATCATTTTGACCTTCCGGTAGAGTATCAAAACTTGGCTTTGCTAGCTGGGTTGTGGCCCCAAGGGTATCCCTCAACACTGGAGGTGATTGACAGGATAAGACAATCTCCTCCCTATGCTGTCTGTTTCCTTGGTTCTAGTTAGTATATTGTTTTTAAGATTGTACCATAATTGTTTTTGTATTTATCTTTTCATACTTTGTAAGCTGCTCAGTTACTTCATCAGGGAGATGGGTGGCATATAAATTTAACAAAAAAGGAAGTTTTTGTTTTTTATCTGTTTTCTATAGCTACTCCTTGACTTCATCATGAGCTGCAGTGGCACAGTGGTTAGAGTGCAGTACTGCAGGCTCCTTCTGCTGACTGCTGACTGCCTGCAATTTGGCAGTTCAAATCTCACCAGGCTCGAGGTTGAGCCTTCCGTCCTTCTGAGGTGGGTAAAATGAGGACCCAGATTGTTGGGGTTAAGAGGCTGACTTTGTAAACTACTTAGAGAGGGCTGTAAAGCACTGTGAAGCGGTATATAAGTCTAAGTGCTATTGCTATTTTCCTTCCTTTCCTCCTTCCCTCCCTCCCTCCCTCTCTCAATGGTTAGAATGCAATATTGCACGCTAATTCTGCCAACTGCCAGTAGTTCGATCCTGACCAGCTTAAGGTGGACTCAGCCTTCCATCCTCTTGAGGTGGGTAAAATGAGGACCCAGATTGTTGGGGGGCAAGAGGCTGACTCTGTAAACCACTTAGAGAGGGCTGTAGAGCACTGTAAAGCGGTATATAAGTACTACTGCTATACATTTAAAGCATACTCTTTTTAGACTTCATGACATTTCATTAATATACATGCAAAAATGTATGTTTAAACATTTTCCTTGCTCATTTCCATCGTTCTGCAACCCATCGTTGTATTTTTTTTTTACAGAAACATCACTTTGAATAATGCAAACTCGATCGATGCGACCCCCCTTTGTGGAATTCATTAACAGCACTAATCAAGACCCAACTTGTACCGTGACTAAGGAGTTTGCATACAGACAACCTGTAGGGTTACAGCTTGAAGAAAATAATTATAGGAATTACAAGCTCCGGAGGGAAATCCATTTGAATGGGGTCATCGTACAATGGACATAATTGTTTCAGCTGAACGGTTTGTACCAGCAAAGCTGCCTTGAGCACTGTTCGCAGGCTGCAGAAGGAAAGCAACCGGAGACAGACAGCCTGTGCCCATTCTCCAGACAAGAATGACCACACACACAAAAGCCAAAACCCCAAGGGAGAAGCCAATGGTCTTTGAGGAAAAAGGGCCAAAGCAGTCATTCTTCCTCTCTGAGATGATGAGCATTTCTGTCAGACCTGGAAGCCATCTTTTGCATCGGGCCTTCAGGCCTGCCACATTCAATGCTGTGGGAAAATGGGAGGGGGGTATATGGAGTATGGGAGAGATATATATAGTCAAAATAACATTCCTTTCTCAGAGTGTCAAGGATACCTTGCCCTGCACCTTGAGTGGCGTGACAGGGAGGCATCTCCAGTTTTGGATGGTGCCTGATTGGACCATGTGATGGGTATATGGGTATTGGGCAGGGACTGTTTCTTCTTCTTCTTCTTCTTCTTCTTCTTCTTCTTCTTCTTCTTCTTCTTCTTCTTCTTCTTCTTCTTCTCCTCCTCCTCCTCCTTCTTCTCCTCTTCCTCTTCCTATTTGGTTAATATTTGGTAGGAGATTCACAGCCTTTGGGGCTGGTTGGTAGCTCAACAGCTCAAGTCCTAACTAAGGACCTAGGAACTGTTAAGGTAACGTCAGAGGATATAAGCTGTTCCAAGTAGGGTTTTTTTTGTAGAATCAGAATGTTCAAGTCTGATAAATTTAGAATTTCCAAAGTGTGACGTAGTCCTTTAGGTGTTGTTGTTGTTGTTGTTATGTGGTTAATCTTTGGTGAGATTCACAGCCTTTGGGGCTGGTTGGTAGCTCAACAGCTCGAGTCCTAACCAAGGACCTAGGAACTGTTAAGGTAACGTCAGAGGATAGAAGCTGTTCCAAGTAGGGTGGTTTTTTGTAGAATCAGAATGTTCAAGTCCGATAAATTTAGAATATCCAAATAGTGAGGTAGCCCTTTAGGTATTGCTCCAAGGGCTCCAATTATAATCGGGACAACACATGATTTCTTTTTCCACAGTCGCTCAACTTCAATTTGCAAGTCCTGGTACTTTGCGATTTTTTCTTGCTGTTTATCTTCAATTCGTGCATCTCCAGGTATTGCAATGTCAATGAACCATACTTTTTTCTTTTCAACTATTGTTATGCCAGGTGTGTTGTGGGCCAAGTGCCTGTCAGTCTGGATTCTGAAGTCCCACAAGATCTTGACTTTCTTATTCTCTAAAACCTTCTCAACCTGATGGTCCCAGTGGTTTTTGCTGTACTCAAATCCAAACTTCTGGCACAATTTCCAGTGAATGATCTTAGCAACGCGGTCATGGCGTTATAGGTAGTCAGTTTGTGAAATTTTGCTGCATCCACTGATCAATTATTATTATTATTAAAATTGACCCAGACAACACACTATTTCTTAAGCACTTAGATGTTCTGATCCCCCGGCCTGTGAATACACTAGAACACAGGCTTGGCTGTTTGCCACTGCTCAATTACTGAGATAATGAATCCTTTGGTTGAGGGCCTAGGCAACTCACGTTCAATACAGTAGCTGCAGCAACCCAGATAATCCAAACGAAGCAACCCAGAGAGTCCAAACGAACAGACACGGCTAGAATACACGGATAGATTTTATTCACTACAAATTTGAACAGTTGTTTCCTGCAAATGTTCCCTCCCAACGGCTCACCTATAATCTCTCTTGGGAGGGGCCAATCAACAACCACCTGTGCTTAATTATCTTCTGTGAGTCTGCCTACGGAGTTGCTGCTTCCATTTCTCAGCCTATCTCAATCTAGCATCAGGGACAAACTGCCTTTGATCCTCCCCATTGCGCCTCCTGGTGGCCAACCAGCCTCTCTGGTCCCTGCTCTGAGTCTGAACCCTGCCCAGGGTCCTCCACATCTTCCATGGCAGACTCATATGGTTCCTTACTATCCGAGTCCATCAGCAGCTCATCCGGATCCTGCTGGGCCACAACACTTAGATATGTTAAAGAAAAACGTATAAATAACATTTATATATAAAAAAGAAAATAGGACAGCGTGGATCAGAACCAAGTAAGGAAATTCGAGGTGGAACATGGCTGTTCCATTTCTTTTAACAATATGTCTTCTTCCCCTGGGAGGCCTTGAGAAGTTGCATGGGTCCTAGAGATAACGCAAAGGGCAACTCTAAAGATACTTCATTGTAGCCCCATCTTTTTAAATTTTGGCCATAATGGTTTTGCTGATGTCTGGATGGTTGAATATTAAAGTTTGGTAACAAATAAATTTAAATCACACAAAGCTTCCTCTCTGGAAAACCCCAGAATGGGTGACAGCATGAAATAGATTTAAAGTTGGTATTTTCAGGCCCCCTTACTGTGATTTCTTAAAATTTAACGTTTGTTCTGTCCCGAAAGAAAATATTAGCTTACTGCAGCATTATGGTTTGAATACACATTCAAAGGCGATTCAGAGAAATGCACTTAATTCACTACAATCAAGCTCAAGGGAGGTACTAATACCACCATATAAAGCCTTAGTAAGAACATGCTTAGAGTACTGCATCCAGTTTTGGTCACCACACTATGAAAAAAGATGTGGAGACTCTAGAAAGAGGGCAGAGAAGAGCAACAAAGATGATTAGGGGACTGGAGACTAAAACATATGAAGAATGGTGGCAGGAACTGGGCATGGCTAGTCTAGTGAAGAGAAGGACCAGAGGAGACAAGTTAGCAGTCTTCTAATACTTGTGGAGCTGCCACGGGGGTGGGGGTGGGGGTGGGGGTGGTGTCAAGCTATTTTCCAAGACACTTGGAAGGCCAGACACTGGATGGAAACGGATCAAGGAGAGATTCAACCTAGAATTAAGGAAGAATTTTCTGACAGTGAGAACAATCAACCCATGGAACAGAAGTTGTCTTCGGAAGTTGTGGGAGCTTCATCACTTGAGACTTTCAAGAAGGGACTGGACTGCCATTTGTCAGAAATGGGGTAGGGTCTCCTGCTTGGGTGGGTGGGTGGGTGGGGTTGGACTAGATGATCTATAAGGTCCCTTCTTAATCTGTTATCCGTTAAAGAAATATATCTGGCTGCCGTGGATTTCCCAGGTCCAACTCTTTAAGAGCTAACAAAATTTATGGAATTCTAGACAGAACTCTGAATGAAAACTTTTATTAGTACAGAACTAAACCAATGCCTCTCTCCTTAGAGAAGCAAACTCACTCGGTTAAAAGAAGGGTCTGAAAATGAGGTCAAGACAAGGAAGGCTCCACAACCCACATCCAACCTCAAAGAGATGGAGAAGGGGCTATCAAGAGCAGTAGTAGGAACCGAGTTAATCCACGTGGGGGCACCATATTCCTGCTGGAAGCAAAGAATAGGGTGCAACACAACTGCTGTATTTTAACAAGTTCTACAGATAACGACATTATGCCGTTAATAGGTGTGGGGGAAAAAACAATTAAGAATCTGTACTGACAGTTATCAACTTATCAATTTACTCTCCTCTAAAAAAATGATTCTTCAACTTTTGGCTTAATTCAGTAAACTTTCTACCCAAACTCTTTTTAGAAACATCTCTTTTTTTGTCAATTTTCACATCCTATATAAGTAACATAAAGCTAATCTGAACCTGTTTTTTAAAAAAAAGCTGTGCTAAGATAATTGTCCATTAAAGTTTTTAAAGTTTTTTTCCCAAGCAAAAGTAAAAACAAATAAAACACAATTACATTCAAAGAGCATTCTTCAAACTCAAGGAGAGAGTTCCGCGTAATCAGATTTATAACTAAAATTCTTATTAATATACCGAAGTGCACAAGTGCAGATATTATTAATTTTAATAAGAAATGGTTAATTCTGTGTGTGGTAACCCCTCCTCCGCTTGTATTAATTCAATGAAAAAGGGCACTTTATTATTATTAAATTAGTCAAAAAAGTATCTTTCCAATATCTCATATATTTTGAATAATGTTTAAACTTAAAGGCTAAGAAAATATGGAAAATCGTTGGGACTCAGATATAGCATGGGCCATTAATATGCGAAGACTAGTCTCCAAAAATTAACTCTGGAGTTTGGCAATTTGGCAGCAATATTCAAAAAAAAATTGCATTTGCACATTTTGCCAACGTCCCCAATTTGCAGGTTTTATTCTAAATTGATTGTTTATAGCCTTTTGCAAAACTTGCAACCTATTTTTGATTATGATTACAAACTGTGAGCAAACAAGAGGTGAAATAGAAATAAACTAAAGACATAAGGACGGAGCAATTATATAAGAACAATAAATTCTTCTTTCTAAATTCTGGAGCTTTTACAGATGCTACCTTCATTTGTTTTCTAAAATGTTTTGTAAAGAAAGAACAAAAGGATTCTGTATATAGAACGATACATTTAGATCCAGCTTGGGTGGCGGGTTGGACTAGATGACCTACAAGGTCCCTTCCAACTCTGTTAATCTGTTTAATAAGCTTCCACTTGCATTATTGGATTGCTATTTATTCCCCCCTCAAAGTAAACACGTTTCACCTAAATTTCCATACGTCGTCTTGGGAATTTCAGTGAGACTTTCAGCATCGCAGAGAAATCTATGATAAACCTTTGTTAACTGCCCCCCCCACATAGAAACTAAAGTCATAAAACAATTCACACCACCCACCTCTAACCAGACTTCCGTCCCTTCTGCAAACATGGCAGGCTGCATTTGCCACATAATTTAACCTAATATGTAGGTTTGAAAATATACATGCCGCACGCTACTGGGTAAATCTCCAACGGATTCCTTCTCCCAAAGGTTCGAAGGACAGAGGGCAAGCTACAAATAGTTAAACAAAAAATAATAATAATTAAGACACAAGCTGAAAAAAACTGTCCTGTTTTCAATTTCCTAGCCTTATTTCAACAGATGTTCTCTGTAGTAGCAGGTGCCTTGTTTCTCCAAAACCTCCCCCGATAATAAGCCCAATCAGGCTTTTGAGTGCATGCGATAAAATAAGCCCTCCCCAAAAATATTGCAACACAGCAGCGGCTATGAGGTAACCACGCTCACCGCCTCCTGTACCTCAAAAATAAGACCTCCCCGTAAAATTGCCAAGTTATTTTTGGGGGGGGGGGTCAAAAGAAAATAAGACCCCACCTTATTTTTTGCGGAAACACGGTAACTTCTGCATTCATCAGGTAGCAAAATATCCCTTTTGTTAAGCAGGGGTGGGATTCAGCAGGTTCAGGCGAACCGGATATTAGTTTTACATCCGGTTCAGCAAAATGGCAGTTCCGATGACCAGCTGGCCCTGCCTCACCCCTCCCCTCCGAGGAGTCCCCACGTGCCCCGTTCTGGTTTGCAGGGAGCCTCCTAGGCCCAAAATGGGGTGCGAGGGGATGTGGGAGCCCCCCACCTCCGCAACCCCTTTTCCTTCCTAGAAGGCTACAAGGAGGCCTCCTAGGCCCAAAATGGGGCATGGGGGGGGGGGGGAGGAAGGGAATGCAAAGTATGCGCTCACTGAACCAGTTGTGAAACAGGTTGGATCCCACCACAGGGCATACTTGATAGGAGAAGGACGAAACAATTTTTGTCAAGCTGGCAGTTTCTAGATCTAAAGAGTGTGGGGTTCAGTTCCCAGAATTTGCAGCAGCACCCCGATGTTTGGAGAATGCTAGATGAAATCTAACTATCTAGAGCAAGGGTCTCCAACCTGGGCAACTTGGAGACTTGTGGACTTCAACTCCTGGAATTCTGATGAACTCTGAGAGTTGAAGTCCACAAGTCTTCAAGTTACCCAGGTTGGAGACCCCTGCTCTAGAGAGTGATGAGATTGGGGAAGCAGGCGTCTATAAATAATAGTGACAAGAAAAATGATCCCAAAGAGTTTTAAGTCTTGATGCACCTGCTGGGCAGACACAGCATCAGTTTATGCCTACGGTGACATCTTAAAAGTTCAGAGGGGGAAATCAGATTTTTGTTTTGTTTTGTACAGAATGAGAAGGACAAGTAGAGAAGGAAGCATTCTTATCAGGCCCCCCTTCAACCAGGAAGCATGCACTCTACTTCTCTTTCATCTTAGTGTGGGAACATCAAAGTCCGTGGCTGGGGGGAAATATTCGGTTCCAAAAATTCAGGTGAACCTTACAGGGGGGGTGGGAGTATTTTACATTAGAACACGTACTCCATATTTACAGGAGGAAGAGGGATATTGCTTCAAGTGTTGGCCTGAGGCAGGTTGGACAACTCAACCCCAAATCAAAGTCCAGCGATCTCGGCTCAAATTATTATTGCAATCTTTGGACGGTGTGGGGAAAAATCTGCAACTTTCATGATGGGTTCAGCCCACAGCTTTCTCCATCGCCCTGCCTCTAATCACGCTGGAGCTAGGAGGACTTAAAGATTCCTAAACAGCTAGAGGCCTCCAAGCTGCTTAGAAAACAAGGACCTGACCTGGGCAACTCACATCGCAGCCCTGGTCAAAGGGCCCAGCAGAGATTATACAACTGAATGAAAAACTGCTGGTGACCTTCTACCGTTGCACCTTATCTTAAGAGAGCATCTTAGCTTGCTGCACCTGTGTGTGGCTTGCCATATGCTTGCTCCTGGGGAGGAAAGCTTTGGCCAATCTAGGCAACAGACTAAAAAGCAGAGACACTACCCTGCCAACAAAAGTGTGCATATTCAAGCTATGGTTTTCCCAGTTGCAATGGATGGCTGTGAAAGTTGGATCATAAGGAAGGCTGAGTGCCAAAGAATGGAGGGCCTTGAACTCTGGTGTTGGAGAAGACTCCTGTGAGTCCCTTGGACCTCAAGGAGATCCAATCAGTCAGTCCTAGAGGAGTTCAACCCTGACTGCTTTTTAGAAGGCCAGATCCTGGAGAGAAAACTCAAATACTTTGGCCACCTAATGAGAAGGAAGAACTCCCTGGAGAAGAGCCTCATGCTGGGAATGATTGAGAGCAAAAGAAGAAGGGGACGGCAGAGAATGAGGTGGCTGGATGGAATCACTGAAGCAGTCGGCGTGAGCTTAAATGGACTCCAGAGGATGGCAGAGGACAGGAAGGCCTGGAAGAATGTTGTCCATGGAGTCACGATGGGTCAGACACGACTTCACAACTAACAACAACAGCAACATGGCTTGCCAATTGCACAGTGGCAGATAAGGACAATGCTCCAGAGGGTCAACATCATTGCCCAGAAGATCATTGGTTGCCCTCTTCCCTCTTTCGAAGAGCTTTATAGCTCCCGCTGCCTTAAGAAAGTTCAAAGTGTCCCTAGAGATCCATCTCATCCGGGCACCCACTTTTTTTTTAAACTATTACCATCTGGCAGATGGTACAGGACAATAAAACAAGGACAAATAGGCTGAAAAACAGCTTCTATCCCACAGCAGTAACTATATTGAATTCTGCTGTATAGTGCAATATGAATGCAATATCAGGGGTTTTCAATTTCAATTCTATAGCATGAGAAGGAGGTGTTTTTGTGTTTTTATTTTTATAGTTAGAATGTACACTGAAAACAGCATTTAATTTCATTGTACAAGGTGCAGTGACAATGAAGTAAACTAAACTTAGTCAAAAGTCCCTACCGTTCGTTCAGGCCCCTTGGAAAGAAGACAGAAAAAAACCAACAACTTGGTCATACAGTTAATTTTTGCTCTTTTATGAACTGATCTCAAACATCATCATCCGACCTGTGAAAGTGGAAGTATTTTGAGCAGGGCATCCATAGAGGGTCTCAGCCACTTTGTGTAAGCTGATAGGAGCTAAACAAAGGGGGGAAATCTTTCCTAAGGGTTCAAGGTGCAGCAAGCACAACACAATACTGCATTCAGTTTTGGTCACCACAATGTAAAAAGATGTTGAAACTCTAGAAAAAGTGCAGAGAAAAGCAACCAGGATGATTTGGGGATTTGAGGCAAAAACATACGAAGAATGGTTGCAGGAACTGGGCATGGCTAGTTTAGTGAAGAGAAGGACCAGGGGAGATATGATAGCAGCCTTCCAATATTTGAGGGGCTGCCACAGAGAGGAGGGGGTGAACCTGTTTTCCAAAGTACCCGAAGGCCAGACAAGGAATAATGAATGGAAACTGATCAAGGAGAGATTCAACCTGGAAATAAGGAGGAATTTTCTGACAGTGAGAACAATCAACCAATGGAACAGAAGTTGCCTTCAGAAGTCGTGGCAGCTTCATCAATAGAGGCTTTCAAGAAGAGACTGGACTACCATCTGTCAGAAATGGTGTAGGGTCTCCTGCTTGGGGAGGGGGTGGGTGGGCTGGACTAGATGGCCTAAAAGGACCCTTCCAAGTCTGTTAATCTGTTCTAACTCACTCTAAGAAAACCTTCTATGGTGATACAAACACATAGAGCAGGGTCTATCCTTACTACTAAACAAACCCCGGAAATCTTGAGAAATAAAGAAGTTACACTCTATTTTCTTGCTGACCAAACTCTTGTGCAGAAGCCACTAACTACCTAAATTGTTTTCTTACTCCTGGCTGGATTGATGTTTGCCTTTTTTTTTGAGTTTGTGGTGATTGTTTCCCCACAGCTGCCAAGGTCTGGATCAAGTCCTGGGAGAATCCTACCTAGTCAATTAAGTGTTGCGCAATCAGCGCAAAATGCAACTGCGTTTAGAAACAAAATAAGGTGGAGATTACTGATGAAGAGAAGTTTGGAAGAAGCTTGGTAAAGCAACCACAATTCTCTCCTTGCTCACATTAAATTGCAAACAAATGAAAACCAGGAAACTCCCGGGGTGGCCTAGGAGAGGCTCCAACAGGTGGGGAAACCGTGAAGAACCTCAAGAGGTTGTTTTTTTTTACAATCCAGCCCAGAGAATGACTCACAAGCTCTCTAACCACTGTAGTCCTAACATATTTTGTAAGGGCTGGAATTCTTTCATGGAGAGGCCAAGGGGGATTTGGGGGGGCAGGAGATGTTTAAAAATAAAACCAACGTATCTCCTGAGTCAATTCCAATTTCTGGGAGTTGAAATCCACCAGATTCTGACCTTGGCTTCCTGAGACAGTAAAAAGCACACACTTAGTCCCCAAAACCCTATTTTTATTTCAACAGCTGTGAATTATGTTCCTTCACAGCCCGTAGTGAGTCCCAAATAGTTTGTAAAGAGTCCGACAGAAGTCTTCCAAAGTCTTTCGGGATAAGGCTGATAAGCACCCACCTTTATCTCCCTTGAAACGCTGCCAAAGACCTAATTGCCAATTAGCTTTGCAAGGCCACACAGAGCACAGACTCAAAACGGAGCTTCAGAATTTAAACCGACCACAACGAAAAAAGTTGCTTCCTGCAAAGGCTCACTTGCCTTTGCTTGTCCTTTATGTCTTCTGGGAGGGGCGAATCATCTCCAAGCCTTACTCCCGAGTCACCCCTTTTGTCTTAACTGCTTTTGCCTTCTGGAAGCTCTGTGCATGCGCACACTGGGAACAGGCTCTTCCTCTTCCTTGCTGATGTCCCCCTCTGGGGGCTCTGGAGGCAGCACATAACTCCTAGATTGCTGTGGCCCCCTTTCTGCCTTGGACACGGAGCCCTCGTCTGACCCTTCCCCAAACTCCAGGACTGACCCATGTTCCCCCCGCAACCTCCTCACTGTCAGACTCTGCTGCCAGCTCCGCAGGCCACCGCTGGACCACAACAATCAATCTTAAAGCTTTCATATATATAGAAGAATCCCTATTTCAGTGATGGCTAACATTTTTGTCATCGCGTGCTAAAAGCATGCATGCAATGTGTGTGTGACCCCCGTCCATGCATGTGCAACCCCCATGTCCTGTTTTGGGCCTGGAAAGCCTCCTGCAACAACCTGGAAGCCGAAACGGGGCGTGGGGGCGCTGCACAAGGCCCCAAAATGCAATGCGAGTGATCCCCCATGCATGCACCCCACTCCCCATGCATGAACGTGTGTCCCCCCCGCATGCGCGGCAGAGACCTGAAGACCAGCTAGTCAGCATGAGGCATGCATGCACGCGCATTGGAGCAGGGCTGGGGCAATGACTGCCGTGCCTGCAGAGTGTAGCATGTGGCACATGAGCCATAGGTTCACCATCACAGCCCTATTCTATCTCTACAATTGATTTATTTATCTCATGATGTTTCTTATTATGATGCGCTGCTTGTCATAAGCACTTGACCTTAAAACTTTCCATCAATTGAACTTTCTGGTTAAATGGCAAAGGAGGGGGAGGGGACACTTCTTTTTAGAATATCAATATGTTACTTTTCAAGGTTCAAAAACCTATTAGCGAGAAAAAAAGGAAGTATTTCCAAATGATGGAGTGTATTCTCTCTCTCTCTCTCTCCCTTCCCTCTTTCTTTTCTTTTCTTTTCCTTTCCTTAAGAAGGGTATTTCTAGCCCAGGAATCCCCAACCTTTCGGACCTCAGGGACCGCTGAATTCATAATTTTAAATCCCGCGGACCACTAATGTCATCTGCGTAATGACCGACTGGGTGGGCGTGGCCATGTGGCCATGTGACTGGGTGGGTGTGGGCAACGATGTCACTCACATCAAGGGATGCCTTGCTTGCCTGCCCACTGAGGCTCCTTCGGGTCCCAACAGGAAGCAGTTGCTGGAGCTAGGCAGCAACCACGAGAAAGAGTCGGCAAAACAGCTCAATTCAAATTGGATCTGACTGAGGAGGCTCAGTAGAAGCACCTCACTGAGGACTAGGAGCATAGGCTTTCCAAGCACAGAGAAGACTTGTGGGAGTGCAAGGCCAGGTACCGGTGCCTGGAAGCTCAGCGGGCTGAGATGGTCAGCCACTTCCAGGCCATGATGCAGTCCCACTGGAACGAGGCCCTCTGGCTCTTTGCCACCAGCGGCCCTTCCTTCCAGCCTTTGCCCAAAGCCCCGTACCAGGAGGCTGAAGCAGACCCCAAGTCAGAATTTCTGCCCCCTCCGACCCGCACAAAAAGCCCCTGAAGGGGGAGACTCTCTGCAACAACACAAGTGTTCATTGCACGTATCCAGCCCAGGGACCGTAGTTTGATGTCCCCTGATTTAGTGAAATAGAAAAAATGCAAATAATTTTTCAGAGGTAAAATATAAACCAGGCATCCAGGACTAAATCTCTTCTTGAGTATCTTATGTGCTCTTGGAAGTTCTCCCCAATTTTTTAAACTTAATTTATATCCTGCCTTCCTATCTGTTGAACATTCAAGATAGCTGACAGCATACAAAAGGAACAATTAAATGCACTAAAAGGAACAATTAAATGCACTAATTGTGCAATTGTTACAATAGTATAAAGAGATGTTTCTTAGTGCAAACAAAACACCTTTGGCCAAAAATCTGCCTTCCTAAAGTCACCCCTTGTAGTTCCTGAGATCAGGGTAGTCTTCCTATTAAATGTCCCAAAGATGCCTTTTTTGGTGTGTTTTTCCTTGAAGATGTTTTGCTTCTCATCCAAGAAGCTTCTTCAGTTCTGACGGAAGGGTGGAGAATGGAAGGATTTATATTCCTTGCAGCTGTCCTTCCGTAAATTTCACATACATAAATCCTTCCATTCTCCACCATTCCGTCAGAACCAAAGAAGCTTCTTGGATGAGAAGCGACATATTTTCTAGCCAAACAAGTAAGTCCAGCTGACTTTTACAAGAAAGCTCCTTTGGGACAACCGTGACCTGGACGACCGAGATTCTCCGTTGACATTTTCCTATTTAAGTAGTTCTTCCCTAGGCACTTCCAGACTGGCTTATCACCAAGAGTTCCAATCGAAGTAAGCCAATTCCATTGTTCAGGAATAGAATAGAATAGAACAGAATTAGGAAAGAGAATAGAACAGAGTAGAATTAGGAAAGAGAATAGAATTGAACTAAGAAAGAGAATAGAATTAGGAAAGAGAACAGAATAGAATAGAATAGAATAAAGAAAGAGAATAGAATAGGAGATGGAATAGAATAGAACAGAATTGAATAGAATAAGGAAAGAGAATAGAATAGAATTAGAAAAGAGAATAGAACAGAATTAAGAAAGAATAGAATAGAATTAGGAAAGAGAATAGAACAGAATAGAATTAGGAAAGAGAATAGAATAGAATAGAATTCTTTATTGGTCAAGTGTGATTGGACACACAAGGAATTTGTCTTTGATGCATATGCTCTCTGTGTACATAAGGAGAATAAAATACATTCATCAAGAATAAAAAGATACAACAGTGATAGTCAAGGTTACTAATAAGCTATCAAATTGTACTAGGAAACAAAACAATATAAATTTTAAAGATACGAGCAACATGGTTATAGTCGTAAGTGGGAAGAGATAGATACTAGGAAGGAAGAGAACAATAATAGTAGTACAGTCTTAGTACGTAATATGACAGTGTTGTGGGAATTAGTTGTTTATGTGCTGGCATTCGGGAAAAAGCTATCCTTGTGTCTAGTTGTTCTGGTGTGCAGGGCCACTTTAATGGGATTAAAGATGTGTCTTCTTTGCATGCTTATCCAGAAAACCAAGGCACAGTCCCTCCTGTGTGGGCTGCACACCAGGCAAAGCATCTCACCTCTTAGAAAAAACCAAAGAGGAAGAGAGCAGATGTAGAAATTCCCGCTCTGTAACACAATCCTGTACAGGACAAAATCTAAAACTTAATGAGGCTTGGAAAAAGAGATAGAGACCGGAGGGGGGGGGGAGAGAATGCAGGGTGGGGGCGGCCCAGAGGCCCTCCCCTTTTGGACCTGACCTTCTCCTTGCTCTGATCTCAAAGCCTTTGGAAGGATCTGATCCGGTGGCTTCCGGCAGGATTACACACACTTCTTTATTTAAGCTAAATCCACCCCCCACAAACACAAAGGAATTGTGCTCCCGTTTCTAACACTGTATTAAATCTATCTGGGTAGGGTCAGCCTGAGTTTGATGATTCCCATGATTGTAAACCTTGATTGCTGTCCATGCTGCCTGGAACTTATGGGAATGGTAATTCAGTAGTTTGGAGCACCAACTGTGCCTCTCCCAGAATAGGAAAATAACATTGCCAATATCGTATAAAGAAAACTTATATAAGATGTTTTATCGGTGGCATCTTCCACCTGCAAGAATAGGCAAAATGTTCAGAAATTTAGTGCCAAATTGTTGGAAATTTATTCACGAATCAGGCACGTACTACCATATGTGGTGGTCGTGCCAAAAAACAAAATAATATTGGTGGAAAATTCAAAGGTGGCTGATAGAGATAACTGAAGAGGAAATAGAATTCACAACAGAACTATTTATTTTGGGAATCATAAACAATAAATACAAGAAGGGGTAATTTATTTAACAATACATATTATTACAGCAGCAAGAATGGTCTTTGCCCAAAACTGGAAAAAACATGGAAATTCCTCAAGAAGGGGAAATAATTAGGAAAATTCTGACTTGTGCTGAAATGGCTAAATTGATGTGAGAATTGAAGAATAAAGAGGAATCAGAATATTATAGGATCTGGGAAAGACAACGAAAAGGAAGGGAAGATGGGGAGAGCAAGGAAGCAAAAATAAGGAAAGAGGGGAAGGAAGAAGAAAGAAAAATGAAGAGGGAAGGAAAAAGAAGAAAAGGAAGGAAGGAAGGAAGGAGGGAGGGAGGGAGGGAGGGAGGGAAGGAATGACATTTATTGTTTATTCAAACTTTTCCTAAAATCATCTGCCCGGTTTCACTGAAAAAAGGACCTCCCCAGATAATAAGCCCAATTGGGCTTTTGAGCGCATGTGCTAATTAAACCCTCTCCCCAAAATAAGCCCTCCCTGAAAATACTGAAACACAGCAGCAGCCATGAGGTGACCAAGCTCGCTGCCTCCTGCACCTCAAAAATAATAGACCTCCCCGAAAATAAGGCCAAGTGCTTATTTCGGGAGTCAAAAGAAAATAAGATCCCTGTTTTATTTTTGGGGAAACATGGGTAAATTGTTGCACACTTCAACTTTTGGTTATATGTTCTTTGTGTCTATATGGTTTACAGAGCTGGGTTTTCCAGTGTCTACATCAGTAAGTGTCCAACCTTGGCGATTTTAAGACCTGTGGACTTCAACTTCTAGAATTCCCCAGCCAATTCTACTCTATTCTATTCTTATCCTATTTCTCTATTCTATTCTTATCCTAATCATATTTCTCTATTCTATTCTATTCTATTCTCCTATTTCTCTATTATATTATATCTATTCTAATCCTATTTCTCTATTCTATTCTATCCTATCCTTATACTATTTCTCTATTCTATTCTATTCTATTCTATTCTTATCCTAATCGTATTTCTCTATTCTATTCTATTCTTAGCATATTTCTCTATTCTATTCTATTCTATCCTTATCCTATTTCTCTATTCTATTCTTAGCATATTTCTCTATTCTATTCTTAGCATATTTCTCTATTCTATTCTATTCTATTCTATTCTATTCTATTCTATTCTTATCCTATTTCTCTATTCTATTCTATTCTATTCTTATCCTATTTCTCTATTCTATTATATTCTTATCCTATTTCTCTATTCTATTCTATCCTATCCTTATCCTAATCATATTTCTCTGTTCTATTCTATTCTATTCTATTCTATTCTATTCTATTCTTATCCTATTTCTCTATTCTATTCTATTCTATTCCCCAGTTGTTAAGTGAATCTGGCTTCCGCCATAGATTTTGCTTATCAGAAGGTCCCAAAAGGAAATCACATAACCCAGGTACATTGCAACAGTCATAAATATGAGTCAGTTGCCAAGCATCCAAATTTTGATCACATGAGGATGTTGCAATGGTCTAAGGGTGAAAAATGGTCATAAGTCATTTTTATTGCCGTTGTAATTATGAACGGGTCAGTAAATGTTTAAGGGGAAGATTACCTGTAGGAAAGTAAAAAAAAAAACTGAATATTTTTGGGGGGATATGGTTAGGAAAACAAAAGCCAAAGGTGGGTACAGGGAGGACAGCCCCTCCACCTTACCTGCGCTCGGATCAGAGATTCAAAACTGGGCTTGAAATAATCGATGCGGCTGCTGTAAAACTTGGGCATCTCTTCCAGAAGCTGCTTGTTCTTGCCTTCAAAGTCATCTTTCACTGGCCTTAGTTCTTCTCGAGCCTGGAGGAACCCAAAAGAAGGTGTGAAGAGGAGAAGATGATCTCAAAATGCTGTCCTCCTTGGTTAGCTCCTCCAGCGCTGGGCATGATCTCAATCTATAGACTGGAATGACTCTCAAACCCAAAGCAGCTGTTCTGACTGAGGCTTCCCAAGAGAATGAAGCAAACTCCTTGTCCTGACAAAAAACGTTTTTCTTAATTTCCTGTGAATTCTGCTCATTCACAGCCAGCAAAGTCTTTCAAGGGAGGATTTACAGTCACAGACCTTATCTGGCTTGGAGAGCTGCCAGGCTGATATCTGCAAAACTTTACAAGGAGTCTCAGAGAGCCACGAACCAATTAAGCAAACTCATTGTCTCCTGCAAACTCCAATCCCCTTTTGTTCCTCTTTTATTTCCTCTGGGAGGGGCCATTACTCCCAAGTTGGCCCCTGTTCTTTAGCTGTTCCCTTCATCTGGCAACTCTGTGCATGCGTACACTGGGAACAGGCTCCAGTTGTTCGTCTGCCTCAGTGATGTCTGACTCTGAAGGCAGCTGATAACTGGCAAACAGCCCTGGCCTCCTCTCTGCCTCCAACACAGAGCCCTCATCAGAGCTTTCCCCAGACTCCAGGACTGGCCTATGTTCCTCCCCAAATAAAAGAGGAGTGAAAAGGGATGGGTGTTTGTAGGAGACAATTAGTTCATTCCTGCATTCTTGCCAAGTATTGCAGCATCTGAAAGATATCGGCCTGGCCACTCTCCAAGCCTGATAAAGATTGGTAATGGTAACTATCTTCAACTATCTTGAAAGGCGGTGGGAGAGGAAAGACTTTGTTGGAGAGGAATTCACTGTTAATTAAATAAAAGGGGTTTATCGGGATGAGGACTCAGCTTCGTGCTGCTGGGGAAACCTAGGTCAGAACAGTTTTGAATTGATTTTATTTTTGCTGGAAGCCCAATGACTTCTTCTAAAACTTGAGCCCCTGGATTTAATTTCAGTTCCAGAACTGAATCCAGCTCATTAAGTTCTCAACACAAAATATCATTTCTGTAATATTTCTTTATTTCAACAATATATACTTTTACGGAAGGGAAGCCTCCCTTTCTTGCTAATCCTGGAGTAATCTGAAAATTTCCCAGAGAAGAATCCTCAATAGATCGCTAGGTCAATTCTCAGTCTATAGAAGAAGCTTCTTGGATGAGAACTGAATCATCTTCAAGAAAAATTAAGGAAGTCCAATTGTCTTTTTTAAAGACCTTTGGGACAACTGTGACCTGGATGATTGAGAACTTCCATAGACATTTAGACAATTCTCAGTCTACACCTCACTGAAACTCTCATAGTGTCACTGATGAGAGGGTATCACAACTCTTTGTGTTCTCCTCCGACACACACCTTCATTTGCACAAAGTTCTAGAACTGGCATCCATGTTTCCTCGCACCCCCAAAAACCCCTCAAAGTTGTTGTTGTTATTATTATTATATGGTTAATCTTTGGTGAGATTCACAACCTTTGGGGCTGGTTGGTTGCTCAACAGCTCGAATCCTAACCAAGGACCTAGAAACTGTTATCTCCGACGTTACCTTAACGTTATTAAGGTTCATCATCATCATCATCATCATCATCATCAACATAATTGTATCAAAGCAGCCAGTTGTTTTGCCGGATTTGGCATTGATTACTAGTTGGGCCCCACCCAGGGGCCTAGGACGTCATAACGTATTTTTGTAATATTCGTGTGGATCCAAGCAGTGCGGCTTTTTGCATTTGACTGAAGGTGATTTTGTCAATTTTTAACTCTTTTAAATGTATTTCCAGTGCTTTTGGAATAGCACCCAGTGTGCCGATTACCACTGGAATTACCAATGCTGGTTTGTGCCATAGTCGTTGAATTTCAATTTTTAAGTCCTGGTATTTTGCGATTTTTTCATGTTCCTTCTCATCGAACCTGCTATCACCTGGTATTGTGATGTCTATGATTGTAACCTTATTTTTCTCAACCAGTGTGATGTCTGGTGTATTATGTGCCAGTATTTTGTCTGTTTGTATGCGAAAATCCCACAAGATCTTGACCATCTGATTTTCGGTGACTTTTTCAGGCTTATGTTCCCACCAGTTTGTTGCTGTTTTAATATTATAATTTTTGCATAAATTCCAATGGATCATTTGTGCTACTGAATTGTGTTTAATAATAATAATAATAATAATAACAACAACAACAACAACAACAACAACAACAACAACTCCGCCGTTGCCGGTCCCAAGCCCGGATGAGAAAGGAGGAGGGTTGGGGTCAGGTTGGTATCTGGTCCCATTAAAAAAAAACCACCAATAGCAATAGCAGTAGACTTATATACTGCTTCATAGGCCTTTCAGGCCTCTCTAAGCGGTTTACAGAGAGTCAGCATATTGCCCCCAACAATCTGGGTCCTCATTTTACCCACCTCGGAAGGATGGAAGGCTGAGTCAACCCTGAGCCGGTGAGATTTGAACCGCTGACCTGCTGATCTAGCAGTAGCCTGCAGTGCTGCATTTAACCACTGCGCCACCAACCCATACAATATGGTGAAAAAAACAAATAAGAATTCCATACCGCATCGGTCGTCTCGTGGGTTAACAAGGGCCGCGGCGGATGTTGGGGTCCCTGGACATCCGTCAACAAGTGGGCAACAAGTGGACCAGCCAACAAAACGACAAAAATATAGTGCAGATGAAAACCGTGCCATAATGGCCTGTTACTACAGAGCCAGAAAAAAGAGGCTATTTAAAGCGAATGTATGAATTATGGAAACAACAATATCCAGATTCAAATGTTAGTGAACAACGACTAGCAGATCAAAGGCAATTTATTATACGGAATAAAGTGTTTAGTGAAGTTGAACATGAGGAAATTCAGGCAAATTGCAAAACCCAAAAAACAATATCACAAGCGGAAATAACTGATATTCAAGACACAACTAAAGACATTATAGTAGAACTCCCAGAAGAAGCTCTCGGGGAGGAAATAACATCACCACCACTAGAACCAGTTATCACTGAACCAACTGATGAACTAACTCAAAAACAAAAAGAATTGAAGGATAAGATCATGGAGAATTTTCTGCTTAATAGGAAAGGCAACGTTTACCATCACTAAAAACTGTGCCTAAGAAAATTTTGGCCCCTATCATGAAAATGGTTAATGCAGTGTTTTCAACAATTGAACCGGGATCCATCTTGGAAACAAACCAGTTAATGTACAGCGCAGCTGTAATAGTCACTAATGAACTAGGCATTAAAATTAAAGTACCTAGTCACACAATAGAAAAAGCATCAAAGCCAAAGTGGAAAATCCGTTTAGAACAAAAAATCAAAAAAATAAGGGCAGATGCTAGTAACTTAAAGAACATGCATGAGTAACGGCTTAAAAACAACAAAATCATAGATCGGCTAATCAGACGATATAGATTGGATACAAGAAACATCAATGAAGCTGTAGAGATTGTAAAACAGCAGATAACAGCAACAGCTAGAAAAATTGAAAGATATGAGGCACGAATCATCCAATATAAACAAAATCAGCAATTTCGATCAGACCAACGGCGTTTTTATCAAAGTCTTAATGTGAATGGTGACACCAAAAGTGAAAAACCAGAAAAACAGGCCACAGTTGAATTCTGGAAAGAATTGTGGGAAAATGCAAAGGACTACAACAAGGAAGCAAAGTGGATACATGACTTTGAGAAAAGCATTGGCAACAAACAAATGCAAGTATTAGAAATAACAACTGAGATGGTCAAAAATCGAGTTAAAAAGGTAAAGAATTGGACATCACCTGGAAAGGACCAATTACATGGTTTCTGGCTCAAATATCTGACCAGTTTACATGCAATATTGGCCAGGCAACTGAATGAAATTTTACAAAAGGGCCAAATTGATGAATGGTTGACAACTGGAAAAACATACTTGATTCAGAAAGATGCAACTAAAGGAACAACACCTGAAAACTACAGACCAATAACATGCTTGCCAACAACCTTCAAATTACTCACAGGCATTATTGCAGATAACATGATGGATTATTTGGAAACAAACAACATCTTGCCAGTAGAGCAAAAAGGCAACAAAAGAAGGAGCAGGGGCACAAAAGATCAGCTTCTAATTGATAAAATGATATTAGAAAATTGTAAGAACAGAAAAACGAACTTGAACATGGTCTGGGTTGATTACAAAAAGGCATTTGACTCACTGCCACATAGTTGGATCATAAAATGCTTAGAAACAACTGGCATTAGCAAAAATATTACATCCTTTACTGAAAAGGCGATGAAACAATGGAGAACTGAGTTGGCAGTAGGGAATGAGATCTACGGAATGGTTAATATCAAGCGAGGAATTTTCCAGGGTGATTCACTTTCATTTCTTCTCTTCATCATCGCAATGATCCCACTATCAGTAATCTGAAAAAAAATGAAATTAGGCTACCAAACAGCCAAAGAAGCTGAAAAAAATTCACATTTACTATATATGGATGATTTGAAACTCTATGGAAAGTCAGAAATAGAAATCCAATCATTGACAAACACAGTCCGAGTATTCAGCACCGATATTTCAATGCAGTTTGGCATGGAAAAATGCGCCACTGTATCCATAAAAAGGGGCAAAATCACTGCATGTGAGGGAATTGAAATGCCCAATGGCCAATTAATTAAATGCAAAGAAAATGAAGCCTACAAATACTTAGGCATTCTGCAGTTGGATAACATCAAGCATGGAGAAGTAAAAACTATTGTCAGGCGAGAGTACACCAACAGAGTTAGGAAAATTTTGAAATCTAAATTGAATGGTGGAAATACAATCAAGGCCATAAATACCTGGGCAATACCAGTTATAAGATACACAGCTGGTATAGTTAACTGGACACAAGCTGATTTGGACATTTTGGACCGAAAAACCAGGAAACTAATGACAATGCACTACAGTATCACGTGGTGATACTGATAGACTATATCTGCCCCGAAAATCAGGTGGCAGAGGATTATTACAAGTGAAGCAAACAGTTGAAGAAGAAAAACATGCACTGGCTGATTATTTAAAAGAAAGTCAAGAACATCTATTAATCGAAGTAAAGAACAAAAATCTACTGAAGGCCCAACAGACGAAACAAGAATACAGAAAAGATGTGATAAAATCAAGAATGGAGAGTTGGCAGAACAAAGCACTGCATGGGCAATTTCTGGAAAAAATAAAAGAGAAGGTGGACAGTGAACAAACTTGGTTATGGTTAACAACAGGTACATTAAAGAAAGAAACAGAGTCACTAATCCTGGCTGCGCAAGAACAAGCTATCCGCACAAATGCCATTAAGGCCAAAATCGAAAAATCCTCTGATGATGCCAAATGCAGACTTTGCAAAGAAGCTGATGAAACTGTTGATCACATACTCAGCTGCTGCAATAAAATTGCACAGACTGATTATAAATTGCGGCACAATTCAGTAGCACAAATGATCCATTGGAATTTGTGCAAAAATTATAATATTAAAACAGCAGCAAACTGGTGGGAACATTACCCTGAAAAAGTCACCGAAAATCAGATGGTCAAGATCTTGTGGGATTTCCGTATACAAACAGACAAAATACTGGCGCATAATACACCAGACATCACACTGGTTGAGAAAAATAAGGTCACAATCATAGACATCTCAATATCAGGTGATAGCAGGGTTGCTGAGAAGGAACATGAAAAAATCGCAAAATACCAGGACTTAAAAATCGAAATTCAATGACTATGGCACAAACCAGCAGTGGTAATTCCAGTGGTAATTGGCACACTGGGTGCTATTCCAAAAGCACTGGAATTACATTTGAAACAGTTAAAAATTGACAAAATCACCTTCAGTCAAATGCAAATGCTAGTAACCAATGCCAAATCCGGCGAAACAACTGGCCGCTGTGATACAATTGTATAATAATAATAATAATTAAATCTTTGGTGAGATTCACAGCCTTTGGGGCTGGTTGGTAGCTCAACAGCTCGAGTCCTAACCAAGGACCTAGGAACTGTTAAGGTAACGTTGGAGGATATAAGCTGTTCCAAGTAGGATGGTCTTTTGTAGAATCAGAATGTTCAAGTGTGATAAATTTAGAATTTCCAAATAGCGAGGTAGCCCTTTAGGAATTGCTCCAAGGGCTCCAATTACAATCGGGACAACACATGATTTCTCTTTCCACAGTCGCTCAACTTCAATTTGCAAGTCCCGGTACTTTGTGATTTTTTCTTGCTGTTTATCTTTAATTCGTGCATCTCCAGGTATTGCAATGTCAATGAACCATACTTTTTTCTTTTCAACTATTGTTATGTCAGGTGTGTTGTGGACCAAGTGCCTGTCAGTCTGGATTCTGAAATCCCACAGGATCTTGACTTTCTCATTCTCTAAAACCTTCTCAACCTGATGGTCCCAGTGGTTTTTGCTGTACTCAAATCCAAACTTCTGGCACAATTTCCAGTGAATGATCTTAGCAACGCAGTCATGGCATTGTAGGTAGTCAGTTTGTGAAATTTTGCTGCACCCACTGATCAAGTGGTCGACTGTCTCGTCTTTCTCATTACAGAGGCGACATTTGCTGTTGCTGGTAACATGTAGAATTTTTGCCTTTGTGCAGTTTGTGGCTAAGGCTTGTTCTTGAGCTGCCAAAATAAAGTCTTCTGTTTCTTTTTTCAGTCCTCCTGATCTTAACCAGTTCCAAGTTAGCTTTTGGTCAGCTTTGCCTTCAATACTTTTCAAGTATTGGCTATGCATAGCTTTGTTTTTCCAATTTTCAGCTCGCTTCTCAATTATTTCTTTCTTATATTCAGATTTTGACTTAGTTGTCTTTAAAAGGCCTCCTTTATTTACTTCCTTAATCATTGGTTCTTCACTTTTCTGGATGTAACCATTCAAGCTGTGTTTTTCTTCTTCCACAGTCTGTTTTACTTGTAGGAGTCCTCGACCACCCTCTGCTCTTGGTAGATATAAGCTTTGTCATAAGCTTCCTTGTTTTTCTGTTCAAATTGTCCAACTCCATCTGGGTCCAGTCAATTATTCCTGCAGAGTATCGAATCACAGGTATAGCCCAGGTATTTATGGCTTTTATGATGTTTCCTCCACTCAATTTGTACTTTAATATGTTGCGAATTCGTCAAATGTACTTGGCTGCAGTTAATTCCTTGACTTTATTATGCATTAAGTCAGAGGCCTCTAAAATCCCCAAGTACTTGTAGCTTTCTTCTGGTTTTACTGCCTTTATCATTTCTTCATTCTCAAGTTGTATTACATCATCTTCAAGGATCTTGCCTGCTTTAGTTGCCATTGTTGCACATTTGTCAATTCCAAACTGCATACCAATGTCTTGGCTAAATTCTTTTGTGCTTTCAATTAATAAATTCAGTTCAGCTTTTGTTTTACCAAACAGCTTCAAATCATCCATGTACATAAAGTGCGAAATTTTCAGTCCTTTCTTTGCAAGTTCGTATCCATAGTTCATCTTCTTCAAAATGATTGTCAGTGGGAGTATAAAAAGTAGGGGTGAAAGGGAATCACCCTGGAAAATGCTTCATTTAATTTCAACTTCACCCAGTACTTCTTCATTAGCTATAAGCTTCATTTTCCAGAGGTTCATTGAAGTTTCCATGAATTTTTGTATGTTGCTGCTGATGCCAAAGATTTTCAGGCATTTCTTGATCCAGCTATGGGGAACTGAATCAAATGCTTTCTTATAGTCTATCCAAGCCATGAACAGCTTGGTTCGTCTTTTCTTTGAATTCTTTAGGATTAGCTTGTCAATCAGCAGTTGGTCCTTTGTTCCTCTTGAATTTTTGCAGCATCCTTTCTGTTCTATAGGAAGCAAGTTATTTCTTTCCAAGTATCCATAAATTTGGTTTAAAATGATACCAGTAAGGAGCTTGTATGTTGTTGGCAAACAGGTGATTGGCCTATAGTTTCCAGGATCCTTTTCTTTTTCTTTATCTTTTTGGATCAAAAATGTCCTTCCAGTTGTCATCCATTCATCATTTTCAGGTGTTTTTAAGATCTGGTTCATTTGGGCTGCCAATCTTTTGTTAAAGTGCCTTTAACCAGAAGCCATGTAACTCGTCTGGTCCAGATGCACTCCAGTTCTTCACTTTTCTTGACTGTCTTTCCACCATTTCTTTTGTTATTTTCACATCTTCCAGTTTATGCACTTTAATAGAATACTCAATCCGTTTGATCCATTTTGCAATTCTGTTGTGCTTCTTGTTGTTTTCCCACAAATTCTTCCAGAATTTCTCAGCTTTCTCTTTATCAGACTTTTCATTTGTTGTTACTCCATCTCCACTTTCTAAGCTCTTATAAAACTGGTGGTGATTTGCTCTGAACTGTGAGTTTTCCTTGAATTGAGTTATTATTTTCATATCTTTTAATCTTTTCAGCAACGGCAACAACCCTCTGCTTCAGCTCTTCAATTACTATCGCAATCTCTTTATTCTCCAAATAGTATTTTGCTTCCAGGCTGCTTTTGACCTGCTTGTTTTTTAGCTGACCTTGCCTTAGGTTCTTCAAGTTGCTCAAGTCTCCACGAAATTTTTTGATCTTCAATTCCAACCGAATTTTCCATTTAGGCTTCCTCTTCTTGCCTCTTTGTTTCTTTCGTATTTTCAAACCCAATTCTTTGATGGTTATGAAGGCTGCTGTATACATCACCTGGTTTGTTTCAGCTAATGTAGTGGTTTAAATGGTTTGCACAGCCTCATTGACCTTTTTTAGTACCTTTCTCCATTCTTTCCGGTTCACTTGGTTCAACTTTGGCAAATGTGTTCTTTCAGCATCTTCCATTTGATGCTTTATTTTCTCAGCTAATTGAGCAATATCTGTTGGTGTTTGTTCTTCAGTGCTTCCTTGTTCTTTATCTTCATCCATTTCAGCATCCTCTTCCTCCCTTTCTTCCTCAGTTTGCTTTTGAGTCTGCAAATCATTCTTGATGTTACTCTTCTTTGTTGGTATACTCAGACCATTAGTTGCTTTCTCCTTAATTCCTATTAATTCTGCTGTAGTGAAAAATTTGTGGCTTAGAATTACATGTCGCTGGTCCATTAGCCTTTGTTCACTGATATCACAGTCCGTGTGGTTCACCTTCCAAATCTGATATACTCATTTTTGAAATCCACGTTTTGGTGGCTCAGACTGATAGTAAGCTTTCATAATAGAGATGTTTTCTTCCCTAGTCCAGATTTTTCGCTTTTCCACTTTTTCTTCTAGTAGCTTGTCAGCTCCATGCCCTGGTTGCCTAGCAGAGGGAGCTGAACCCTGTAGCTCATTTTGTGCAGAATGCCCAGGAGTCATAGCATCCAACGGAATCCTTGTTAATCTGGGCGACGGTTCATTAGAGTGTGCAAGCCCCTCCACCACGACAAGATAAAGCTCCTCGGAGGGGTTGTTGTTGTTGTTATTGTTGTTGTTGTTGTTGTTGTTATTATTATTATTATTATTATTATTATTATTGCAAGCTCTGTTAATGCTCTTTAATACCTGGTGTAGCTTGGTCAGGATGGGGCCCGTTTTCTCCTTCTCTTCATACTTCTCCACCTTGGATTGGAGCCGTTTGTAATCTTGCAGGACTTGCTCACGCCGCTTTACCGCCATATTTAGACTGGGGAAGACGCCGCTGAATCTGTGGGGATTTTCAAAAAAATGATTTTGATATTCTTCATACTGTACAGTATTTAAGTTAATTCTTCACTGAGAACTTTTTTTTTTTTGAGGAACAAAAGTTGAATGTTAATTTTTTTTTCTTTACTACAGAGAAATATGTTTTTCCTCTTATTCTTTCTCTCCTAGGATCTCAGACACTGGGAGTAATCTATGCCCTTCACTCTCACACATAAAACTACCTAGCTGAGATACTACGGTACAGAAAATGGTCTGCTACAACGTCCTACCTGTCAACGACTACTTCAGCTTCAACCACAATAATATATGGGCAAATAATTAATACAAACTCAAGGTAAACTGCTCCAAACTCGATTGCAGAAAATACTACTTCAGCAACAGAGTGGTCAATGCCTGGAATGCTCTACCTGTTACATCCTCTAACTCCCACAGATTCCACCTTAAACTGTCTACCATGGACCTCATCCCATTCTTAAGAGGTCCGTAAAGGGGGCGTGAAAAGCGCACCAGCGTGCCTTCTGTCCCTGTCTTACTGTCCCCATTTACTTCTACTCATTTCTCTTGTTCATGTCCGTGTTTATACTTATATTGTCATCTTGCACACGTTTGGCAAACTAAATAAAATAAAGAAAACAAATAAAAATAGTTGGCTCCAGCTGACTTACAATCAGGGGTTTTAAACCATGTGTGTTTCCAGCATGATCTATCTAGTGTGTTGCTTCTCAAGATAAATAAAAAAAAAACCACGGGAAACCCACAGCGTGGATATTTATCTGGCACGGGAAAAATTTCCTGCCACTGTGTAGCTTTGGCATCCTTGTTTTCACAGATTGGGTGGATGTTTCCCACAAGTAAGCATCGCAATTGCACCCATTTTGACAAGTCAGTTCAGGAAACGGGTGCTCCATCCTAGCCACAAATCAAATCAAGGGCAATTGAAGAATGGTTTTTGTTTGCTGTTGAACATCCTCCAACCCCATTAATTACCATCAAAGCTTTTCCTTTCAGCCAGCGGGCTCTGCAACTATTTCTTTTATAACACATGTTATGAAGCAAAAAGCAAGATAACATACAAGCCACAAAGAATGTCATTTTAAATAGGGTTAGGTGCCTTTAAAAAAAACAGACAAGAAAAGTACTAAACATACAAGTATATATTCAAAAGCGAGATATAAAGGGGGGGGGGAACCCCCATAGTTAGGATAGATTAGTGAAGGTAAGGGAATAAGAAATGATACCAAATTATATTTGGGTTTGTGGAATTACCATCCCAAGGAAACATAAAGGGAGATATGAAAGAGACACCCATAACAATAGAAAAAGAAAGGGAGAGAGGAGGAGAGAACGAGAGGAAGAGGAGGAAGGAAGAAAGAGGTAAAGAGAGGAGGGTAGAAAGGGAGAAAGAGAAGGAAACAGGGTAGGAAGGGGAAAGAGAGTAGGAGAAGGGGAGAGGTAAGGGAAGAAGGAAGGGGAAGGAGAGGAGGAAGGAGGAAAGTAGAGAAGGGAGGGAGGGAGAAAAGAAAGGGAAAAGGTGGTGGTGCTACAACAGGAAGAAGGGTTGGTAAATAAAGCAACCCAAATTGTATATTATAACCTATTAAATGGAGTAACCAATGTATAAGAATGACAAATGTAAAGAATAATATTTATGTGAATGTATACTTACAATGATATGTAAGAGAATAAAAAGCAAAAGAACTTTAAAAAAACAACAATAATTTAAAAATAAAAAAATAAGATTAAAAAAAAAAACCAGACAGGGTGTGTGAACGAAGCAGGCTTGTTGAACGAAAGCATAGCAGGTCATAAATATTAATCTTGCCTCATTCAGGGATGGGGCCTATAACAGGTTCATTGTTTTTCAGGGAGGGACACTCATCTCTCACACAATGAGCCATTAAGCCCTTCAGCCCATTAGCTACAACAGGAGCCAGATTAATAATCCTTGCATAATTCTGGATGGATCGTCACGGGATGCAGAGGTGGCAGAGAAGTACCAATAAATTATGGCTGTCGAAACTGCCAAAAAAAAAAAAAAGGATCCCATCCAACCTTTCTCAACTTCAAATCATCCCGACGACGGTTTCCATTAACGCACTGAGTGTGGCCATTAGCCCGATGTTGGGAAATTCAATTAATTGGGTTTCTTCTGAAAGACAAGGCAACGAGACGGGACCCTTTTTTTGATGTGTGAACGAAGAAGAGGAGGAGGAAGAGGAGCAGGGGCTTGAAAAGAAGATAAAATACTGTATGTTTCAGAGTATAAGACGCACCAAGGTTTTGAAGATGCAAATTTTTTAAAAAAAGGTTTTGCACTCTGCAATCCACCCCAAAATGGCCCGTTTTTTTGCGAAAACAGGTCTGTTCCCCCCCCCCCCCAAAAGGGCATGAATACCCTTTAGGAAACTTGTAGAGTGCTCGGCGGGGGGGGGGGGGAATGAGCAAAAAACACCGTTTTTCATGAAAACAGGCCCATTTTTTTTTTCAAAAAAGGGGCATGGATAGCCTTTAGGAAGTTTATAGAGTGCTCCTGGGGGTGGGGTGGGGCAAAATTGAGCAAAAAAAAACAAAAAACGGCCCATTTTTCTCTCATTTCCTCCCAAGACCCCAGGAGCTCTCTGGAAGCCTCCTAAAGGCTATGCACGGCCATTTGGGTGAAGAGGTGGAGTTTCGGGAGGCCAAAAATGCTGCATTCAGTGTATTAAGACGCACCCAGATTTTCAGCCTCTTTTTTGAGGGAAAAAGATCCGTCTTATACTCCGAAAAATACCGTACAGCTCTGACCCAGGCTTCACCAAATCATGAAGGAGACTTCTTGTCCTGACAAAACCCCTTTTTATGAAGCTAATGTAAATTCCTCTCATTCACATCCAGCAACATCGCGGCAAACAGTCTTTCAAGGGTGAATTTACAATCGCAGACATTGGAGAGCTGCCAGGCTGATATCTTCCAAATATCGGTGTACAAGGAAATACTTGGGAAGGAGTCTCTGACAAACAAATCCTCACACTAATGAATTGAACTAATTCATTGAACTATTTAAAAGAAGATGTAAGACTTAGAATCAAATGTCTTTCTTTTGGGAGGTTTGCAGAGTTGCAAAACCTTTTTTTTAAAATTTGCCTCTTCAAAATCTTGATGACTTGCAATTTCCTCAGGCGTCCCCACTGACTCTGCTGTCGGAGGCAGCTGGGAAGGTTGCAAACGATATCCATGTGACTGTGGGATGCTGCATTCATCATAAATGTGTGGCAGTTGGCAAGCACCTGAATTGACAACCTGTGGCTTCAAGGACCAGTTGCAGGAACCAATCATTAGTCCCTTTTTCAGCACCATCCTAACTTCCAACTTTTGCTAAACAAGTGGCCATTAAAGAAGGACCAACTGTCAACATATGCTGGCTGAATACTCTAAAGCAGGGGTGTCAAACTTGATTTCATTGAGGGCCGCATCAGGGTTGTGTTTGACCTCAAGAGGGCTGGGGTGTGTGGCCAGGGGCCATGGCCAGCTTCATGCCACTCATGTCGGGGCCACCTGTGCCAGTGAGAACAGGTTCCTGAGCTCTGTTTTTGGCTTGGACAGCCTCCTGTATCCCTCTGCCAGCAAAAACGGAGCATATGGGCCTCCCAAGCACCGTTTTTGCTGGCAGAGGCACCACGGGCCGGTTCTTTGCTGTTTCCAGGATGGCCCCGTGGACCCGATCTAAGCACCCTGCAGGCCGAATCTGGCCCTCAGGCCTTGAGTTTGACACCCCTGCTCTAAAGGAAGCTGTCAGGGTTACGACAGAGGCCCTAATGAAAGCAGGACGAGATGTAACTGCTCACAAAGTACACAAAGCAATCAGAATGCAGAGAATATATGTTCTCATGAAGATTGCCCTCTGAAAATGAAATTTCCCAGAAAATTTGCTCTTAGAATTCCGCAGCTGGAGTTATAAATAATAATAAAAAACCCACTAATAAGGCTCTTACTGAGCCTCTATAAGGTGGGGATCTAAGTATATCAAACATTATGCTAACAGCCCCCCCCCCTCCTTCCCACCTCTTTACTGGTACACCATGTTGTGCTCTTAGCAATTTCAAAAGCTGCTGTGCCATAAAAACTAATCTATAAAACCGACTCACCTGTAAATACTCTGTACGAAAGACATTAACAGCAGGAAAGGTAATGCAGTATTATTTAACACAAAGAGCTATTGACATTCGCTTCTATACTTAGATTTCCACACTGGCGAGAAGGACTTTGATTTCACAGACTAACTACACAATCCATGCTGGGCTACCGTTGCTATAGATTTATACCATGCTGCAGATTTAAGGCCTATGAAAGGCTGGAGTCCTGCTGCATACATGCATGTAGCTTGCCTCAGCTTTTCTTTCCTTTTATGTTAATTTAATTTTTTCCCCTTTCCTTTTTGTGTCATTAATGGAGAGACTGATGGAGGCAGTTAACTAGCATGCTAGCAAGAAGGGGTAACTATACGCTCTTCTCACTTAATGCTGTAGTTTTCTAGGTTTGAGAAATTATCTGTAAAGAATGTAATTTCATCTTAAGAATCCTCACCTATACTCTGAATCTCATTAAAAAGCTTCAAATGCTTGCTTGCTATTTTCACTAGCCATCGTTTAACAGAGATTAACATAGTTGGAAGGGGCCTTGGAGGTCTTCTAATCCAATATCCTGCCCCCCGCACCAAAGCAGGAGATCCTACACTAGGGGTCTGCAATCTTAAACATTTAAAACGTCATTTGGACCCGTTTCTCACAGAAAAGAAAACTCTGGGAGCCACGAAACCTGGGTGGGTGTGGCCAACTCGACATCACTCACTCCTACCCAGTCAATATGACACACACACACATCCCAGCCACACCTACCCAGGTTTTGTGGATCCCGCTGTTTTCTGTAGGAAACAGATATCTCTCTGTGTGTGTCTCTCTTTCTCCCTCTTTCTTTCTTTCACCCTCTCTCTCTCTCTCTGTCTCTCATCTCTCTCTCTGTCTCTCTGATTTCAGGCCAGGCGGGAGTGACCAGAAGGGGAGGGCGAGAGGCAGGGCCAGCCAGTGGTAGGCTCAGCCGATAGGGAGCCACAGCAGGGGTATGAAAAAGCCACATGCGGCTCTGGAGCCACCGGTTGCCGACACCTGCCCTACACCATTTCTTATCGATGGTAGTCCAGTCTCTTCTTGAAAGCTTTCAGCGATGAAGCTCCCACAACTTCTGAAGACAACTTCTATTCCACTGGTTGATTGTTCTCAGGGTCAGAAAATTCCTTCTTATTTCCAGGTTGAATCTCTCCTTGTTCAGTTTTCATCTATTATTCCTTGTCTGGCCTTTGGTTGCTTTGGAAAATAGCTTGATCCCCCCCTCCTCTTTGTTGCAGCCCCCCAAATATTGGAAGGCTGCTATTATGTCTCCCCTGGTCCTTCACTAGACTAGCCATACCCAGTTCCTGCAACTGTTCATATTGTGAACTGTGCGTATGTTTCAGTACTTAAAGACACTTGCTCCCTCTTGAGAAGGGAATCTAGAGAAGACCAGAACACCATCCTTGAAGATATCTGCAATCTGAATGCCACAGATTGTCAGCATGCTTCTTTCACTGCAACCCCTTTATCAAGCATCAGTGGATCCACACTTGCATTCAGTTTGGTTTTTCTCTGCACTGACTCCAAATCATGAAGAAAATCATGTGGCATCAGAGCAAAACTAAAACATCAACCAAGCGTCAACTCTGAATCTGGAAGACAGCCCCTCAGTCCTGCCCAAAAGGAGACAATGAGGAACTGCCTTGCTTCCTGAAACTTCCTTCTTCGTTCTTAAAACCTTGGTGGTCTTTATGCCTACGCGGAATGCAACCACATAAAATGGAACATGGGTTGGAGCTGTGGTTCCAATAAAATCAAACTACCATATTTTTTGGAGTATAAGACACACTTTTTTCCCTCAGAAAAGAGGGTGAAGATCTGGGTGCGTCTTATACACTGGATGCAGCATTTTTGGTTTCCTGAAATCCCGCCCCCTTTGCAAAAATGGCCATACATAGCCTTTAGGAGGCTTCCAGATTGTTCCTGGGGGCTGGGGAGGACAAAAATGAGTGGAAAATGGGCAGTTTTTTTGCTCCTTTTTGCCCCCAGGAGCACTCTATAAGCCTCCTGAAGGCTATGCATTCCCCTTTTTTGACAAAAAACAGGCCTATTTTTGCAAAAAATGGCTGTTTTTGGAAGGTCTGCAGAGTGTAAAAACTTTTTTTTTTAATTTGCCTCTTCAAAATCTTGGTGTGTCTTATACTCCAGTGCATCTTATACTCCGAAAAATACAGTATCCGGCAAGTAAAACCTTGGTGAGCAAACACCGGTGCAGCATGATCACAATGGTTAAGACATCCCCAGTGTCAGAAATCTCAATTTGGGCTTCAGAGCATATGCCTATGATTTATTTTTTTAAAAGCTTTCACACCTTTGCCAATGGTCTAAATCAGGGGTTGGGAACCTTAAGAACTCAAAGAGCCACAAAGGTCCTAACCGGAAGCCCCCCGTTCAATTCTGGAGCTAACCGGAAGTCCAGTTCCCCCACCATAGAGTCTCCTCCTAGTGTGGCATCCTTTTCCCTCTGCTGACCGGAAGTCCCGTTCTCCCACCATAGAGTCTCCTCCTAGTGTGGCATCCTTTTCCCTCTGCTGACTGGAAGTCCCGTTCCCCCACCATAGAGTCTCCTCTTTATGCAGCGTCCTTTTTCCTCTACCTGTCCTAATCAAAAGGCATATCAATTGTGGAGCAAACTGGTGACAGGGAGCTGCAGCAGAGGGATGAAAGAGCCACATGCAGCTCCAGAGCCTTGGGTTGCCGACTCCTGGTCTAAATAGTATTGCCAGGTTTCCTCCAATGGTTTCTTCTGTTTGCAATGGGTAGGTCTGGCATGACATGGAGAACAGCTCAGCTTCCTCCAACCCATGTCGTCTATTTTTTTAATCCATGCTTAAATATGGCAGGTATATACTGCATTTTTCGTACTATAAGATGCACCAAAGTATAAGACACACCTTGATTTTGAAGAGGTAACTTTTTAAAAAAGGTTTTGTACTCTGCAGGTCTCCCAAACCCTCTGCACGCCTCGATTTTGCAAAAAGAAAATGCATGCAGAGCTTTGGGAGGCTCTTAGAGTGCTCCTAGGGGCTGGGGAGGGGAAACAAACAAAAATGGCCCTTTTCCCCGCAAAAACGGGCTGTTTTTTTGCCCCAAAAAGCGGGCATGCAGAGGCTTTGGGAGGCTTGTAGAGTGCTCCTGGGGGCTAGAGGGCAAAAACAACTCAATTTCTTTGCTCTTTTTTGCCCTCCCCAGCCTCCAGCAGCACTCTAGAAGCCTCCTAAATGCTATGCACATCCATTTTTGCAAAGGGGACGGGGTTTCGATAGGCCAAAAATGCTGTATTCAGGGTAAGATGCACCCAGATTTTCACCCTGTTTTTTGAGCGAAAAAGATGCATCTTATACTCCGAAAAATACGCTATGCCCATTTCTCACTCCTGTAGAATGAAGAGTTCCTTCACACTTGATGATCTTAATGATCTTGCGATATGAAGTAGAAGAAAATTTCAGGCATTTTTATTAGATTTCAGCCCTTAAAAGCATTGAGAAAAGATTTTCACAGATGTGAAAATTTCCCATGAAGCATTACCAAAGTCTTTACAAATATATTACAGGTAGTACAACTGTTGTTGACAACAGTTGAGCCTAAATTTTCTCTTGCTAAGCAAGACAGTGGTTAAATGAGTTTTGCTCCATCTTACAACCTTTTGTGCTGTAGTTGTTAAGTGAATCATTTAGTTGTTAAATGAATCTGTCTTCCCCACTGCCTTTGCTTGTCAGAAAGTTGCAAAAGGTGATCAGATGACCCTGGGGCCCTGCAACCGTCTTAAATACTGAAGGCCAGAGAAGGAATAATGGATGGAAACTGACCAAGGAGAGATTCAACCTGGAAATAAGAAGAAATTTCCTGACAGTGAGAACCATCAACCCATGGAACAGACGTTGCCTTCGGAAGTTGTGGGAGCTTCATCACTGGAGGCTTTCAAGAAGAGACTGGACTGCCATCTCTCAGGAATGGTGTAGGGAGGGTCTCCTACCTGGGCAGGGGGTTGGACTAGATGACCTATAGGGTCCCTTCCAACTCTGGTAATCTGTTAAGTCTGTTAAATTCAAATCAGTTAACACATCTCTCAATTTTGATCTGTTAAATACTTCCTATTACCCAGTCCAATGTTTCACTCACTAGGTTATGGCCACACACTCCCTGCAAGGCACATCACAAAGGGTGCTTTGGCCCACATTTGCTTATAGAAGGAGTACATTCCATAAGCCAGTTGCATAATTTTGCTTAGGCAAGCAAGCTCTGGGCGAGACAATTTCCTGCCCAAGATTTACTGGCTGTTTTGCTCTGTATCCGAGAACATGGGATCAGACTTGTACATAACTGGAAAAAAATTAGATGCTTAATGAAGGCTTTGCACATTCTACTTTCGTACTTCATGCAATGGGGGCAGGTTAGTGAATAATCAGACCCAAATGTGTAAAGTTCAGCTAGTTACTTTATTGTTCTGTGCCTATTTCACATGAATCTATTAGAGTAGAGTAGAGTAGAGTAGAGTAGAGTAGAGTAGAGTAGAGTAGAGTAGAGTAGAGTAGAGTAGAGTAGAGTAGAATAATAAATAGAATACAATAAAATTAGAAATAGAATAGAATCAGGAGTAGAACAGAACAGAATAGAATGAAATGAATAGAACAGAATAACAGAGTTGGAAGGGACCTTGGAGGTCTTCTAGTCCAACCCCTGCTTAGACAGGAATCCCTAGCATTTTAGACAAATAGTTCTTAAAAAAAACCTCTTCTTAAAAATTTCCAGTGTTGGAGCATTCACAACTTCTGGAGGAAGTTGTTCTACTGATTAATTGTTCTGTCAGGAAATTTCTGTTGCTTCTCTCCTTGATTAGTTTCCACCCATTGCTTCTTGTCCTACATTCAGGTACTTTGGAGAATAGTTTGACTCCCTCTTCTTTGGGGCAGCCCCTGGGATACTGGAAGACTGCTATCATGTCTCCCCTAGTCCTTCTTTCTATTAAACTAGACATACCCAGTTCCTGCAACCATTCTTCATATGCTTTGGCCTCCAGTCCCCTAATCCTCTTTGTTGCTCTTCTCTGCACTCTTTCTAGAGTCTCCACATCTTTTTTACATCATGGCGACCAAAACTGTATACTGTATGTGGCCTTATCAAGGCATTATAAAGTGGTATTAACCCTTCACGTGATCTTGATTCTATCCCTCTGTTTATGCAGCCTAGAACTATGTTGGCTTTTTTGGCAGATGAAACACACACAATCTCCCCCAGACTGGCAGCTTCTGCCTAGCAAAGACTAGATAAGGCTCAAAGGCATGGGTGGGGGAAGCCAGACCTTGCCCTCTTACGTTACATAATGAGCTTAGCTTTCAACCCTCAACAAAACGAAGCTGAAGTATTTTTTAGTCAACGATTCATTACAACAGAGGCTTCAAGGCATCTTACAGTATAATCAAGAATTTAATATAATAAAAATTCCAAGATCAGTAACGGTTCCCATTTGATTTGCTGCGGTAAATGAAATTTAAATTGCAACCTTCTAAAGAGAGAAACCTTTTTCCCTCATTATATTATTCCATAAAAAGAAAAAAAGAAAAAAGAAAGATACTAATAGGACTCTTGAAATAATTATCCAAGGGGAAACTGCGCATGTTTAAGACTAGCAAAATCTACCAGAAATGTCCTCATGCACCTTACAAATTAACACATGCTATAAGACGCAGACTTTTTGCTAACTAAAACCCATTTCGCAAAATGCATAATAAATCAATTTGTCAGAAATCAGAAATTATAAAAATGTACATAAAAGCCTTCCACTTCAGAGTTATATCTGTTCCTAAAAACTAATTAGCGTATTTGTGTCTCTTCTTTAGAGCCTGCTACGAGTCTTGATTTATCAAAGTGATGTTTTTCCAGTCACTAATGGAAGGACAGAGCACAACAGACTGCTTTAAAAATAGCAACAGGATGGAGATTGAAGTAGTAAGTTATTTTTCAGAACCGACAACTGCGTCTCTTAAAGTCTTCAAATAATGGATCAAAATAGGGAGAGACTAGCCAAACGCTACTAGTTGCCAGTATTTAACACCTTTCAACCATCTGACTCTTTGGGTCACTTCGAGAATTCTTCTTCTAATGTGACTGATCAGCTCATGCCCTCAACTTAAGACGACCAGAATAGATTTCATAAAAGTAAAGAAGTTCAAAGATTAAATCTCCCTGCATTTGGAATGGTCTTGATAGTTTGCACTTAGAATCTAATAGAATTACAGAGTTAGAAGGGACCTTGGAGGTCTTCTAGTCCAACCCCCTGCTCATGCTCAAGAGAGGTACTAATACCACTCTATTAAGCCTCAGTAAGACCACACCTAGAGTACTGCATCCAGTTTTGCTCACCACACTATAAAAAAGATGTTGAGACTCTAGAAAGAGGGCAGAGAAGAGCAACCAGGATGATTAGGGGATTGGAGGTTCAAACATACGATGAACGGTTGCAGGAATTGACTATGGCTAGTCTAGTGAAGAGAACGACTAGGGGAGACATGACAGCAGTCTTCCTATATTTGAAGGGCTGCCACAGAGAGGAAGGGGTCACGTTACTCTCCAAATGTTTTTTCTGCACCAACTCAGGAAGCTCAAACTGCCCAAGGAGCTGCTGATTCAGTTCTACAGAAGAATGACTGAGTCTGTCATCTGCCACCTCCATAACTGTCTGGTTTGGTTCTGCAACCCAACAAGACAGACACGGACTTCAGAAGATAATTAGAACTGCAGAAAAAACAATGGCTACCAACCTGCCTTCCATTGAGGACATGTATGCTGCACAAGGCAAAAAGAAGGCTGTGAAAATATCTACAGACCCCTCGCATCCTTGACATAAATTGTTTCAACTCCTACCCTCAAAACGACGCTATCGGGCACTGCGCACCAAGACATCTAGACACAAGGACAGTTTTTTCCCAAATGCCATCACTCTGCTAAACAAGTAATTCCCTCACCACTGTCAAACTATTCACTAAGGCTGCATTACTGTTACTATTAATCTTCTCATCGTTCCTATCGCCCATCTCCTCCCACTTATGACTGTAGGACTGTAACTTTGTTGCTTGTACCCTTACGATTTTGATTGATATTGTTTCCTGATTGCTTATTTGTACCCTATGACTATCATTAAGTGTTGTACCTTATGGTTCTTGATAAATGTACCTTGTCTTTTTATGTACACTGAGAGCATCTGCACCAAAGACAAATACCCTGTGTGTCCAATCACACTTGGCCAATAAAGAATTCTATTCTATTCTATTCTAATTCTAATTCTAATTCTATTCTTTCTACTTCTACTCTATTCAAGGCACCCGAAGGCCAGGCAAGGAATAATGGATGGAAACTGAACAAGGAGAGATTCAACCTAGAAATAAGGAGGAATTTTCTGACAGTGAGAACAATCAACCCATGGAACAGAAGTTGCCTTCAGAAGTTGTGGGAGCTTCATCACTGGAAGTTTTCAAGAAGAGATTGGGCTGCCATCTGTCAAAAATGGTGTAGGGTGTACTTGGGTAAGGAACAGACTAGATGACCTACAAGGTCCCTTCCAACTGTGTTAATCTGGCAGAGGCACCGCAGGCCAGTCCACTGTTTCCAGGTCAGCCTCGCGGGCCAGATCGAAGCACCCCGCGGGCTGGATCCTGCCCTTAGGCATTGAGTTTGACAGCCCTGTGCTAGAACAAATATCTTGATTATTAGGCTTACAGAGGCAAACCCAGGAGTGCAGATGCTGTCTTTCAAAGCCTAATTGCTTGAGCCTTCAAAAAGAAATGGAATTTTGACAACTGAGTATACCTGATCTGTGGTTTATCCAGCCCCTATTTTCTGATATATTTCTGTAAGCTACCAGAGACGTCTGGCCAGAGGACACAATTAAAAAGAATCTTGGAAGTATACTTAGCTTACATTTACAATAACTGATATTTCATGGCACAGTTAAGTACTGAATTTAAAAAAAAAACTCCTCCATTGTATAATAACTGTGGCAGTTAACTTTTCATTCATTCATCATCACTGCATGATAATTAGCTAATGAATAATAATAATTATCATTATTTCTATTTTTAATTCACTCTTTCTGCCTTTGGTTTCCATTCACTTTAAAGCTGGCATTATCAATTCAAATTACCTGCCTTCCATTGATCAACTGTACATTTAGCTGAGACTCAGTTAGTTGAAGTCTGCAGGATGCAGAGATTTTAGGAACAGACTACTAACAAGGCCTAGCAAGAGGTGTTCATTGGGATGTTAATAAAAATGTGCATGAGAGATTATGCACAATCCAACTGCACCTAAAAGCTAAAGGTTCCCCTCGCACATATGCGCTAGTTGTTCCCAACTCTAGGGGATGGTGTTCATCCCTGTTTCAAAGCCAAAGAACCAGCTCTGTCCGAAGACGTCTCTGTGGTCATTTGGCCAGCATGACTCAATGCAGAAGGTGCACAGAACACTGTTACCTTCCCACCAAAGGTGATCCCTATTTTTCTAATTGCATTTTTTACATGCTTTCGAACTGCTAGGTTGGCAGAAGCTGGGGCGAGTAATGGGAGCTCATTCCGTTACGTGATGCTAGGGGTTCGAACCGCTGAACTGCCAGCCTTTCTGATTGACAAGCTCAGTGTCTTAACCACTGAACCACTGTGTTCCTCTAACTGCACCTATTGGGAGTATTTCAGTTTCTAGAGCAGGGGGATCAAACTTGATTTCCTTGAGGGCATCAGAGTTGTGTTTGACCTCAGGTGGGGGGGAGGATTGGGGGTGTGTGGTTGGGTGTGGCCAGCTTGATGTCACTTGTGTCAGGAGCATCTCTGGTGGCCTGAGTTGTCTGCCAGAGAAAACAGGTTCCCGAGGTCCATTTTCAGGTGCAATGGCCTCCTGCAATCCTCTGCCAGTGAAAACGAAGCTTGGGAGGGTCTCACACAAGTCTCCCCAGCTCAGTTTTTGCTGGTAGAGGCACCACGGGCTGGACCTTCTCTGTTTCCAGGGCAGCCTCGTGGGGCAGACCTAAGCACCCCCTTTCGGGCCCCGGGCCTTGAGTTTGACACCCCTGTTCTAGAAGACCTAGGAGGAACAAGTTCCCCAAGAGAAGAAATATCAGAGAACTCTCAGAAACAAAGAAGAATGTTGGCTGTAAGGCAATGAAGGATGACTAATCTAAATAGAGTAGAACAGAGTGGAATAGGAGATAGAATAGAATAGAATAGGAATAGAACAGAATAGGAGATGGAATAGAATTGAATAGAATAAGAATAGACTAGGAGATGGAATAGAATAGAAATAGAAAGAATAGAATAAGAATAGACTAGGAGATGGAATAGACTAGGAGATGGAATAGAATAATAGAAATAGAATAGAATAGGAGAGAATAGAATATAATAGAATAGGAATAGAATAGGAGATGGAATAGAATAGGAATAGAAATAGAATAGGAATAGAAATAGAATAGGAGACAGAATAGAATATAATAGAAATAGAATAGGAGATAGAATAGAATAGGAGATGGTATAGAATAGAATAGAAATAGAAATAGAATATGGAATAGAATAGAATAGTTTTTGTTCAAGGGTTATTGGTATGCATATGGCAGTGATGGCTAACCTTTTTGTTGTTGGGTGCCAAAAATGCGAGCGCACGTGATAGCACATGTGCGTGCCGGCAACCAAAAAGCAAAGTGCACCCCCCACATATGCATGTGTGCATAACCCCTCCCCCCCCCACGCATGCCGCACTGCTCGCCTCCAAGCTGAGCTTGGCATTTCCTCCAGGGGGGCGGGGGAGGCAGTTTTCGCCCTCCCCAGGCTCCGGAGGCTTTCCTGAAGCCTGAGGAGGGCGAAAACGGCCCTCCAAAATGCCAAAAATCAACTGGGTGGCGCGCGCATGCTCGTTGGAGCTGACAGCTCGTGTGCCAGCAGATATGGCTCCACGTGTCATAGGTTCACCATCAGGGGCATATAGCATTCGGCTCTATTTCTTTTTCTGTCCAGTCAAATGAAGCTGTGAAAGTTCTGAACAATTTCTTAGAACTAAGGAGAAATTTCCAGATAGTGAGAACAATTAACCAGTGCAGTGTTTCTCAACCTTGTCAACTTGAAGACGTCTGGACTTCAACTCCCAGAATTCCCCAGCCAGCATTCGCTGGCTGGGGAATTCTGTGAGTTGAAGTCCAGACGTCTTCAAGTTGACAAGGTTGAGAAACACTGTTGTAAATGTCCAACACTGGAAGTCTTTAAGAAGATGTTGGATAACCATTTGTCTGAAGTGGTACAGGGTTTCCTGCCTAAGCAGGGGGTTGGACTAGAAGACCTCCAAGGTCCCTTCCAACTCTGTTAATCTATTCTATTCTATTCTATTCTACTCTACTCCTACTCCTACCCCTATTCTTTCCCCATTTGCCCCGACCAAGAAAAGAAGAAAACAAAAATGAAATTATAAAATATCCAGAATAAAAGTCTACTCAGTGCTGCACAGTTCGTGCTATTAAAATAATCAGAGGAGATGATTCTTTTCTACATTCTATTTATGGAAGTGCATTAAAGCTGGCTTCAATTGAGGCCTTCTCCGTAGTGGTGCACCTATTTCAGAACACCTTCTTGTGAGAGTCATGCTGACATCACATTCATTTTGGGGCCAAATTAACCTTTCCCCATTATTTTAATGATTCTACTTTCATCAAGTGGAATTGTTCAATTGCTTTAAATTTGAAGGTATTGCTTAC